>NC_143153.1:11918044-12000513 GCF_041381405.1 Jatropha curcas
TCTCTAATCCAAGCCTTAAGGACAGCTCGGGTAACACCCGGGGTAATGGCTGAATCGGCAGGAAAGTCGTCCGTAATCGGAACAGTCTGATCTATCCCCATCTGTCGCAAGACGCGTGAAGCACAGTACCAAGTACAATGTGTAAGGCCCAGAAGGTAAACCCGGGTGTGATGAAAGCTAACCTGGATAAAACGGTTAATGTTGTACCAGGATATGAACCACAGAATCTCATTCGGACCCAACTCAATCAACCATGAAGTCCATGCATCGGCAGTGAGATGTGAGATTAAAATCCTCCGCATGCGATACTGAGAAGGGTTATAAGGAAAGGAAGTAGGAGCAGTAACCACCTGAAGGTGGTCCTTCAACCAAACCTGAGTAATGGATCCTTTCTGTTACAAGGGAATGATAAAAAAAAGAGGGGAAGAAAAAATGTGGAGTGATAATAAAGAGACATACCTGGAGAATAATGGGAGAAACTGCCCAATCATCAAACCCTAAAGCAGCCCTGTCAAGGCTCCTAATAGTTTCTGCCAGTACAATGCCGCTAATACAGCCCATATCCTCCATTTGTAGAACCATGGGGCAAAGACGCAAATCCCCAAAGCCTGGGTCCCGGTTAAATAAGAAACCGGCCAATAAACAGAAAACCAAGGCCCGCATCCTCAGCCTCATCTGGTTTGGGTCATCTGGGCAAGCCTCTGAGAATTCATCAATCAGAGGCAGCAGAATTGCTTTTTGGTCATCAACAATCATAGCCCTAGCTTGGGGTCGGCTAAACTGAAATAGGGTTTCAAATGACCTAACATACCCAATTTTTACCTCGTGCTTAACCAAAGGGGCATTGGGGTCACACCCTATAATGGCACAAAACTCCTCAAAGAGAGGGCACATCTCCTCCATCATGGCCCCAAATCGGAAAACGTGGGCCTCAGGGTCCCAAAGTCTAATACAGGCCTTTAAGAAGATCCAGTCAATGATTACACCCCTAAGAGTAATAACAGGAGAAATACCGTACCTCCCCAAATTGATCTTTTCAACCTTGGAGAGACTCCTAGTCCAGCTGTGCATGCTATGGTTGTAAAAGGGATTCATGTCCTTTTATTTATCCTATTTATTATTTATTGTCTTTTTTTCAAAAAAAAAAAAAAAAGAAAAGAAAAAAGAAAAATGCTCTCTCGAATTTGATAATCATGCATGCATTCTCTCGGTACTAATCAAGTGCAGGTACAAATAAGGTTCGCTACAGAAATATAGCCAAGGTTCAGAAGTACAACCAAGAGTCAGAAAATACAGTGAAAGTTCAGTACAAATTATGGCAAATAGAGCAAGTAAAACACAAGTATCAGTGACGAGTCCTCCTCCTCCTCTGGTCATCACAGGCTCGCAAGGTCCAAGCTGAAGTTAACTCCTCCTGCATACCGAGAACTAGCTCCATCATCTGTTTGACTAATACAACGGGAACCTGGGAAACCAAAAAAAAAAAAAAAAAAGAAAAAAAAAGAAGCATGTTTTTTTTTTAAGTCAATATCAAATCTCTTATGAATCCTTTTTGTGAGAGATTTATCCATTTTTACCTCAGTGATGTCCTCGGGGGGAAGAGCCAGGGGATTCACATTCCCCAAAGAGACCTCCCGGAGAGATGAAGTACCATCAGGAGTGTAGTAGGGAATACTGTATGGAAGGTGCAGATTGGCCAAGCCCGGATGAATTGGCCCAGTAGCCTCTAAAATAGCCCGGGGAATCCTGAAGGCACCAGCTGAATGACCAGGGCCAGCCCGAGACGGACCCTCCACCGGAGTGGAAGAAGAGGGATGGGTCGTAGGCCTCCTCCTTGGGGTCCTGGACGAGGGGCCTGAAGCCCGAGAAGAACGGGTGCCAAGCCGCTGGGAAGGGGTCGACCTCGGAAGGTTGTCAAGACGAGATCCAATAGGCTGCATCAGAAACATCTGGCAAAATTCATCATAATCCCCACTCCGGATAAATTTCATATGCGGAATACCCTCAATATGGGCATCGGTAAGAATCATCTGCTTGCCCGCTCGCATGTCCTCAGGGGGATGATGAGGAACGGAGCGGCAACCCCTAATCTGGAAGTCTACTCTCTCGCCCAGGTAATAGCGCCTCAAGACAGGATGTGATAAGACAATCCGCCACCTGGACAAGGCCTCTGATCGCCGGAAGTGGGGATCAGCCTCAATCAAATTTTGGAGTCGGGCATTCATCGCCCCCGCCTCCACCTATGCAATGAGAAGCAAATGTGTTAATAAATCCTTTTTATTTTCGCATACTCAAGGAAGACTAAAAGGCACTCACCTGCTCCATGGTACAAGTGTCGAAGAAGGCCCGCAGGTCTCCTAAAGATTTCTTGCGTAGAACGGACCGATGATTGGCTCGGTACCACCTCCAGGCCAAAGGTGCCAACCCTAATCCAAAATCAGGATGAGTCAACTCTGGACGGGTGAAGGGAAAATACTCAAAAGCCCAAGTCTGCAAAACGGAAGAAAGAATCAAAAGAAGAAAAAAAAGAGAGAGACAACACAGGGTGAGTATATGTTCTTTACATTACCTCCCAGAAATAGTAGGTCCCGCTGAGCTTGCAGTGGCCTCGACTCAGATCGCACATATCATCATACATGCGGCTCAGGATAGCGCCGGCCCAGTCATACTCAGTAAGGTGGGCCAAGTCTTCCAAACTCTTCAGAATCGAAGGATTAAACTTCTCTTTCCTGTTAGACCAAAAGGTCGAAGCAAATAGCAGCAACAGAGTGAACCTAGCTACCTGAGTAGCCGTTAGCTCTCCCTGCCTGTGTCTAGCGCACACGTTAGGGGCCTGGAGGGATAGCCAGTGTCTGGAAATACTCAGAGCAGGGGTAGAAGAGCTAGAACTAATAATTCTTGGCAGGTCAATCCCTATCAGCTCCATCATGCGATCAGGGGTGACCTCAGTCCTCCAGTCGTCATACAGCTCAATCGGTCGAGTGCCAAACGAAAGCTCGGAGATCACCAATAAATCAGTTGGGGTCATTGTCATCTCACCCCAAGAGAAATGAAAAGTGTTGGTAGTGTCCCACCATCTCTCAGCCAGTGCACCCAGTAGGCTCTTGTAATTTTGCCTACCAAGCTCAAGATGTCTTAAAAAGTCCAGATGAGAAGGACTGATGATGGCCCCGACCAGGTTGTTGGGGTCAAGTATATCAATTGGGATCTCAGCAATAGAGGCCTCGCCTACATCCAGCCTAAAGTGTGAATCCTAAAAAGGTAAAATTGGCTTAAGATTATTCTTTAGTTCCTTACTAAGGATGATGTCTTAAATCTCTCCTAGCATGCATACTAATAAGACAGTAAGTGCAGGAAATAAAGTTTGTTTTCGCAGGTCAGGCCATAGAGGCCCAAAACTTTGCATCATTCGGGCCTAACGCCCAAATAATAAATAAAAGTGATAGGGGACTGACCTGGACGTAGACACCAGTGACGGAAGCATGAGTGTCGACATCTACTGTCACCCGGATCTCGTCAAGAGAAATCCCCAGGGATTCTAGAAGGTCTTCATCGCTGCTATGGCTCGAGGAAGTCATTGCTAGAGAAGGATGAGAGGATTTGAGAGAGATCTTTAGAGGAAAAGATGGGAATGAATGTGAATGGAAAGTTTGAGCTATTTATAGAGGAAAAGGGGCCAAGAGGCGGGTCTTCTGGACGCGTCTATTCTTCGCCTTCAAAATTTGTGTTTCAGACAACCACCGACTCCCATAAATCATCCTTATGGTCGCCGGTGGGGGGCAACTGTGAATACCCAAATTTTTAGGCTCAGAAAGCCTATTTTCCCTGACTGAAAACAGTCCGGCCGGACTGAAGGCCATTTTGGGAATTCACCGAAAGTATGCCAATATGGTACTTGAAATGTCCGAAAAATTACGGAGATTGCAGAACTGGTCCCAGAATATTTTTTGGAGGTCCGGAACTCCCGAAAAAGCCTCCGAAACGAAAAAATAGGAAGAAAGAGGAGGGCACGCCCGCCCAGCAAGGCGGACAGGCCCGCCCAGTCCGGCGGGCACGTCCGCCCGACCGGGCACGCCCGCCCAGCCAGGCGGGTACGCCCGCCCTCGAGGGCGGACACGCCCGCCTTCCAGGGCGGGCACACCCACCTTCCAGGGTGGGCAGGACCGCCCTCGGGGCTTATTTTTCCTATAAAAGTGGCCCCGGGGCCTCCGTTTTGGGACACTCAGTCTGTGTTGACGGACGCTCCTTCTCCCTACGCTCTTTGCGATTCTTTACTGCTTTCTTGCATTTTTTATTTTAGTTTTATTTTATTTCTGTGATACTTAGTCACTTAAAATTAAACTAAAATTAATTCCCTTAACGAGGAGCTTAACCTGGAGTTAAGAAGCGGTCGACGATTAAATCTGGTATGTAAGTTAAACTTTGCCTATTTAATTTTAGCACTTCATGCATGCTTCTCTTCTACTCCTAATAATTCTACAACTGCATAAATGCATTCATATCATCATATAGGCAAGTAAGCGTGCCTCAATTAAAATATGATTAAGCTAAATGCCCGGTTAATTAATAATCGTGGTACCAAAAGCTTAAACCCGATAATATTGGCTTAAAATACCTAGCTAATTAATAGTTGTGGTATGATTGCCTCTATTTCGATCAGTTTTTCGGCTTAAGTCCAATTAATCAATAATTGTGACTAGATAGCCTTAATTAAACACGTTTTTCTTGGCGATAAATTGCCTAAATCTTTTGGCTAAACGCCTTCCAATATCAACTTTTGGCACAAATGCCTTAATCACTTTGGCGACAAATCGCCTAACCAATTTTTGGCAATAAATTGCCTAAATCACATCAATTTTTGGCAACAATTGCCTAAAGCAAATCTTTTTGGCTAAAAGCCATTAAAATCAACATTTTTGGCATCAAATGCCTAAAAATCAATTTTCAGGCGGAATGCCTAAACAAAATGCACAAAGCATACACACACTCATGCATTAAGCATACCCATTCAAAGCCCTTCAAAGAAGGCCTATCGAACTACGTTGACTTTGATCTTCCATTCAAACGGAAGTACGTAGGCACGTTTGGGATTTAACCCCGAACGGCAAGTCAAAATCACATAAACATTTTTTTTTCATTGGTCCAATCACTTCATCTTCCTTGCAAAGCATTCACTCATGGTCAGTTCATCAGCATGACATAGTCTCGGGATCCACCTCGGGTTCGTTAGATCATGCCTTAAAACATTGGGTTAATTAATCTAGCAATTAGGTTAATTAAAATTGAAGTCACTTAGGGTTTTTCCTAGTTTTCCCTAAAATAATTAAACAAGGTGGCGACTCATACATTCACGTGCATTTCTGCCCTTAGTCACATGCGTTTTCATGCATTGATATTTGGGGAGGGGTCCACACGCGGTAATAAAGATTCAACCTCCTTATTGTACAAATCGTCTTTCTTATTGATTAGTGCGTCTTTAAATGCTCACCAACCCAAGTAGTCCATACATGAATGTCTTTTCAACTACTCTTGACAGTGGGCATTAAGTCGAGTGATGACAATGCTTCACTCACCGGTCACTTTACCCTGCCATAAATGGGCGTTTCATTTCACTTTTACTTCGCATCCAATCATTCAAAGCAGATCAATTTCTTAGATAATCCTTTTTCATGGCTTTCAGAAACCAAGTCTCAACCTTCGTCCAATCCATTTCTGATGACTTATGGCAGATTCCCCCTATGAATAACTTGCCTGGTTAAGGTATTTCAAAGATCTAAAACCTAATCATGGCTTCTTGTCTTGGCTCGTTACTCATTTTAATCCAAATACCATGGTTTTCCGGTTTGAAGACTCTGAAGTGACTCTGACCTACGAGGAAATTTGTGCCGTGATGGATCATCATCCTGAACAAAATGAAACTCCGGCCTTGCCCCCAGGTCCTAGGTATAATCTAGCTAAGATTGCGGCCTTGTGTCCGGTTTATCTTCCTGATGGCATAAACACGGATCAGGGTCTTCCTTTGGAGCCCTTTCTCAACAAGGTTCTGTCCATGAATGTGGATCCTTCTTGGATTCGAGCTTGTTGCTTCTTGTTGCTGAATGTATATGCCTGAAGAACCGTCAACTCGGAATTGGAGATTTTCGACTTCTGACAGTAGTTCGTGACATGCAGCTGTACCGTCGTACTGTCTTTATGATGATCATGGGAGAAACGATGTGCTCGGTAAGGGATATTGCCCTTCATATCACCAATTTCAATATTCGTCATCGCGGTTCTCCAATATTGCTGCAGGCCTGGGCTTAGACAAGTTAAGTCTGCTTCTTCCGGTCCCTGCTCGTTTGATTCCAACCTATGGTCCTGCCAACTTTCGGTCTTGGACTCGAGGACATTTCGACTTTGGGGATAACCCGACAATTCGGTGGATTTGTCCCTGGTGGAGGATCAGGTTGGTTACTACTGGAAGCGTGAGCCTTAATTATGTGCTGTATGCTAGTCTAGATCGTTCCATGGCCTATTTCCCAGACAGGATCAGCCGTCAATACGGTATGATACAGCGCGTTCCCAGAATCCATAACTTCGAAAGCGGTCTAATAACATCACATCTGTTGACCGGTTTGGCTGACCGTTGGCGAAATCGAAACACTGTGTATTTAGATGAAGGAACGATGCAGGATACCGTGACACTCGCATACTTCAACTGGTTCTTCACCCCACAATGATGTCGTGCCCTGTGAGGACTGGCCCTTGCTGATAGGCCCTGCTAGAATAAATTGTTGTCTTTTCTTTTCCTTTTGTACCCGGGCCATGAGCTTTTATTTAAATGTATCTGCTTTTCTTTCAATTAATGACCTTGATGGCTCTGCCTTTATTAGTTTCTGCTTCCTGCACACATGAATCAACAACATACAACAAACTTTTTCCTTTGGAATTATTTGTTGTGTTAGTTATTTGGGCCTCCTACCCTTGGATTAATAAATGAAAACTCATAAAGTAAAAGTTATTTTACAAAAACAAAAGCTTACGCTTGGAAACAACAAAGAATGGAGTGACTGTTTTATTACCTGCACAAATCAAACAAAAATAACAAATGTAACTCCTTTATGTATGCATGAACCTATGTAAGCGCTAAGGTTTATTCATGGTTTTATATTGATCTTTCCAGGGAAATCACTGAGAAAATGGTGCTCGTCCCTCTGATCAACGTCTTAAAAGAGTTCATGGTTTAGGCAGGGCCAACAGTCGGAACATCTTAGATCAAATGAGTCGATCTTGGATCAAATAAGCAGAGAGGAAGGTCTTGCATCCTTCAACCATATCCCCGGAATAGGAAGAAAGATTTTAAACTTCAAATCTTTTATTAATCTTTCTTCTTTTCAACATTATACAGAAGTAAAGAAAGTTTATTCTAATACAATGGTCATTTACTCTAACTACTCGATTTCCTATTCTCCTTCAAGTCGGGTTGATGGCGTTGAGTAACCAATCACACATTTATCACGAACGCATGGCATGAATTCTGCATTTAAACTAAGCACCACACGTTGATCCTGAAAAATTTTTTATTTTATTTTATTATTATTATTTTATTTTTTTTTTATGCTCTAACTTTTGCCTAGGCCGCCCTTTCGGGTTTTCAACCTAGCGAGCTTAATTCTTGCCTAAGCCGCCCTTTCGGGTTTTCGACTTAGCTTTTTTTTTTTTTCAAAATCATCATTTCAGACGTAGAATCTTTTCATTTGGTCTTGATTGACGATTCGATTGACAGGTTCTTGATAGCCTCGCAAAGCGGGCAAATCTTGTTATGTTATTTTGATATAAATTGCATAAATGCATGATTGTTTTTGTACATTTTACGTTTGTTTGTGTTGCTTTTGTTTCAAAGTAATTTTCAGGAACACAGTCGAAGCAAAGATTTGTTCTATACAAAAATAAGGCCAAAACAAGTTGAAAAATGGAAAGAATCCTTAAATCAGCCCTCGCGCCGCGAAGCAAGTCGCAACAAAGGAAAACACCCAAAGTCGCGAGCGCTACCAGAGGACGCGCGCGCAACCCACACCCAGAAAAAGCAAGTCGCGAGCGCAACATTCATATACGCGGGCGCGACAAGCAAATTTGAGAGTCAAAAACAATGGGAGCAAAGGTCGCGAGCGCGCCTTCCAACTGCACGGGCGCGAGAATCACTTTTGAGAGGCAGAAGGTTTGCCGGCAAAAGTCGCGAGCATGGCTTCAAGATGCGCGAGCGCGAAAAGAACTTCTGAAAGGCAGAAGCATTTGGAGAAGAAGTCGCGAGCGCGACCTTTACAAGCACGAGCACGAGTCGAGATTTCCAGGAGACGTAATTGCTGCCTTTTCATCAGAAAATCATATATTTTCATGCAAGGGTCGGGACTCTTCCCAAGAGAAGTCACCTCAAGCACCTCTTGGCCAACCAATCACTACCAAAACCACCATCACTCTCCTCCTCTATAAATAATAATCAAAGTGAAGCAAGAAGGGAGAGATATAGATTTAATTCTTATTCAGAGTTAGATTCACAAAACACTTAGATTGTATTAGGAGAAGTGTGTTAGTAGTACTTAGAGCAAGATTGACGAAAGTCACTTGTTATTGATTGTGCCAAGAACACCAAGAAGTTCCTTGAGGTGTGACGCCCTCCCGAGGCTTGAGTTAGATTACCTCTTTCTCTTGTTTTATAAACTTATTGTATGTTGTTCTTCATAACTCTTCTATGCAAAGCAACAATTTTTAATTGGTAATATTCAATAAAAATTCTTTAAGTTATCTTTTGGTCTTTGTTTAATCAAAGTTACTAAATTATATTCTCAGAAGGAAATAGTTTAGTAAAGATCAAAGAGATTTAATTCATTGAATTGAGTTTACATATGCACATTTCACTTATTTCTGCTGAAATTAAATCTGTCTTATTGAAATAATCAAAGAATAAGAATTAGGTTTAATATTTAACAAAATAAGGTTTTTATTATATGTAGAAATAAATATAATAGATAATATAATTCTATATTGAGAAGTTGAATTACAACTTACCATATGTGGTTAAAGAATTTTCTATTGCATGTTACAAGCTTTTGCATAGAAAAGGGAAATCCTGTGTATGATCAATTATTCTAAGTATTTTACCACACACTTGTCTTTATAATTAATTATTCTAAGTATTTGACTATACACTTATCTTTTAATTTAATTAAATATTAGCCTTAGCATAAATAGAAATCAATCACTTCTGTATTTATTTCTGTAAACACATCATTAAGAATAAAGTAGCAAGAGGACTCAACCCGTTCCTCGTGGGATCGATCTTTTATTACTACGTTACGATCCGTATACTTGCGGGAACTCAAACGAGATGCAACAAGTTTTTGGTGACGTTGTCGGGGAACGGTGTTCTGTCATTTAACGAAATATTCTTATATGTGATTTGCAGTTTATTTTAATTAAGATACATACTTATAGTTGATTCAAAATTTTGCAGGAACACATAGTTTACATAACTCATATGCCAAGTACCAGATCTTCAAACAGTGAATTGGAGGATTATCAACCTGAGATTGAACAATTTCTTTCAGAACGAAAAAAGAAGAAGAAAAGAAGAAATTCAAGAATCATGGGTGATGGAAATCCGCCACAGAGGTTGATGGACTTTGTGACTCCAAGTTTAAATGGTTCACAAAAGGGAGTAATACATCCACCAGTAAATGCTAACCAGTTTGAGATTAAACCGGCTTTATTACAAATGCTCCAAAATAGTGTTCAGTTCTACGGATTACCAAATGAGGATCCTAACTCACATATAGCCAGTTTTCTTGAAATCTGTGATACATTCAAGATGAATTCGGTACCAGCAGATGCCATCAAGTTACGTCTATTTCCTTTCACATTGAAAGACAAGGCAAAAGCTTGGTTGAATTCATTACCACCAAACTCTATCACTACCTGGGAAGAACTAGCCCAAGCCTTCCTATCTAAGTATTTCCCACTAGCAAAAACCGCTAGGCTTATCAAAGAAATAACCTCATTTACCCAGCATGAAAATGAGTCCCTATATGAGGCATGGGATCGCTATAAAGAGCTCCAACGAGTTTGCCCACACCATGGCCTTCCCCAAAATATATTGATTCAAACCTTCTACAATGGGGTGACACCTTCTACAAGAGGAACAATAGATGCCATGGCAGGAGGATCATTAATGAAGAAGACTACTAATGATGCAATTGAGTTACTAGAAGAGATGGCCAACAATAATAGCATATGGCCAACTGAAAGGGCTCAGGTAAGTCATTCTACTACTAGCAATGAGTCTTCATCTTCTTCAAAGAATTCAGTAAAGAAAGTGCATGAATTAGATCCTTTAACCATGATGCAAGCATAGATTTCTGCTTTGTCTTATAAAATTGATAACTTAAACATAAGTAAATCAACACCTCTTATTTGTGACAATTGCGGTCAAAATGGGCATGTGTCAAATGAATGTAATTATAAGCATTCGGGTATGGAGGAGCAAGTGAATTATGTCCAAGGACAAGTTCGTGGTCCGTACTCACATACTTATAATACTGAAAATCGTAATTATCATAATTCCTTTTGGAGAAATCATGATAATCAGGAAAGGGGCAATCAGGTTAGTCAATCTCAAGATAGGCTGGGACAATTGACTAATAAGCTTGATAAATTTCTAGAAGGATTCAACCAAAAGATGAGTAGTCAAGATGATAGTTTTAAATGGTTAGAATCAGAGTTTGACAAGTTATTCAAAAATCATTCATCATCCATACATAATTTGGAGGTACAAGTAGGGCAGCTTGCAAGTGCCATTTCATCACGTGAAGTGGGGAATCTTCCTAGTAATACAGAAAAGAATCCTAGGGAGAATGTAAGTGCCATTGCCTTACGAAGTGGAAAAATAGTAGATAAAATAGTTCCTTCGGGTACTGATGTTAATGTTTTGAATAATGCAACTGTGGAGCCGGTTTGTGAACCGAGCATTGAAGTAAATAGTGCAGGATCAAAAGTAGCAAGAGGACTCAACCCGTTCCTCGTGGGATCGATCTTTTATTACTACGTTGCGATCCGTATACTTGCGGGAACTCAAACGAGACGCAACAAGTTTTTGGCGCCGTTGCCGGGGATAAGAAACAGGAAAGAATAAGGGGAAGGACAATGATAAAACATATCAATCTAGGCCCCCTTTTCCGCAAAGGCTCAAGAAGCAGGAGCAAGATAAGCAGTTCTTAAATTTTATTGATAAACTGAAAAATTTGCATATCAACATGTCGCTCATGGAAGCTATCACACAAATTCCAAACTACGGTAAGTTCCTTAAAGATTTGATCTCAAAGAAACGTAGTTGGGAAGATGTGTCGACAGTCACTCTAACTGAGGATTGTAGCTCCATAATCTCAAGTAAGTTACCTACTAAACTCAAAGATCCAGGGAGTTTCACTATACCATGCAAATTAGGTAAAGTAGATTTTCCTAGATGTCTATGTGATTTAGGAGCAAGTATTAATTTGATGCCATTATCTCTCTTTAAGAAATTGGGACTAGAGGATGAAGTTAAGAGAACTAATATGGTTTTACAACTTGCTGACCAAACTATTAAAAGACCCTATGGTATCATTGAAGATGTACTTGTTAAGGTTGACAAATTTATTTTTCCAACTGATTTCATCATACTTGACTTTGTTTATGATAAAAATTGCCCTCTTATTTTAGGAAGACCATTTATGAACACAAGGAGACCATTAATTGATGTTTCAGAAGGAAAATTAGTCCTTAGGATAGGTGATGATGTCATTGAGTTTCATATAGATAAAGCTATGAAATATCCTATGGATGAGGGAAATTGCATGAGAATTGACATAGTTGATGCATGCATACAAGAAATATTTACCTTGGAAGGTAATGAAAAATTTGAAGAAGAAAATGTCAATATTGAAGAAGAGGAGTTTATAAATTTAAGACCTGAAATGTTACTTAGGGAGCATGAACCAATTGAAGTTCCACCAATAGTAGACCTTAAAGAGTTACCAAGTCATTTGCGATATGCTTTCTTAGGTAAAGATCACACACTTCCTATAATTATTTCTAACAAATTAACTGTAGATCAAGAGAATGATTTATTAAAAATTGTTAGAAATAGGATTAAGAGTATAGGATGGCAAATTTCTGACGTTAAGGGGATAAGTCCAAATCGAGTCATGCATTACATCAATCTTGAGGATGGACATATACCTAAGGCAGAAAGACAAAGGAGACTTAATCCTAATATGAAAGAAGTAGTGAAGAAAGAAATTATCAAGTTACTAGATGCAGGAATAATATACCCAATTTCGGATAGCCAATGGGTTAGTCCAATTCAATGTGTGCCTAAAAAGGGAGGAATGACTGTAGTAAAAAATGAAAATGGTGAACTAATTCCTACTAGGACCACTACAGGTTGGAGGGTATGTATTGATTATAGAAAACTTAATTCAGCCACCAGAAAAGATCATTTTCCATTACCATTCATAGATCAAATGTTAGAAAGAATTGCTGGTCATGCTTTCTATTGTTTTCTCGATGGATATTCGGGATATTTTCAGATTTATATCTTTCCGAATGACCAAGAGAAAACCACATTTACTTGTCCATTTGGTACATTTGCGTATAGACGCATGCCTTTTGGATTATGCAATGCACCTGCAACATTTCAACGTTGCATGACCGCGATTTTTAATGACTACATAGAAGAAATTATGGATGTCTTTATGGATGACTTTTCTGTGTATGGTGATTCATTTGAAGGTTGTTTGAAAAATCTAGATCTTGTATTATCAAGATGTGAAAGTGCTAACTTGGTTTTGAATTGGGAGAAATGCCACTTTATGGTTGATGAGGGCATTGTTTTAGGGCACAAAATAAGTAAGGAAGGAATCCAGACAGATAGGACAAAGATAGAAGCTATAGAAAAATTACCTCCTCCTACTACGGTTAAAGGTATAAGATCTTTTCTAGGCCATGCAGGATTTTATAGAAGATTTATAAAAAATTTTTCTATCATTGCTAAACCTCTAACTAACTTACTTGTTAAAGATGCATCTTTTGATTTTTCTCTAGAATGTTTAGAAGCTTTTAAAACTTTGAAGAAGGCATTAGTAAGTGCGCCTGTTATAGCAAAACCCAATTGGGAATTACCATTTGAAATAATGTGTGATGCTAGCGATGTTGCTGTTGGTTGTGTATTAGGCCAAAGACATGAGAAAAAGTTGCATGTGATATACTATGCTAGCCATGTTCTAACTAGTACTCAAATGAATTATACAACTACTGAGAAGGAAATGTTGGCTGTGGTGTATGCATGTGATAAATTCAAATCATACTTGTTAGGAGCAAAAGTCATAATCTATACTGATCATTCTGCATTGAAATACCTGTTTGCTAAAAAAGATGCAAAACCACGTCTTATTCGATGGGTATTATTATTGCAAGAATTTGACATTGAAATTAGAGACAAAAAGGGTTCTGAAAATTTAGTTGCAGATCATTTATCACGTCTAGAAAATGAAGAAGGACCAATAGGAGAAACTACAATTATAAATGAAAATTTTCCAGATGAGAATTTAATGTTAGTACAACATGTTCACACACCTTGGTATGCTGACATTGCAAATTTTCTAGCTTCTAACATCATACCTCCAGATATGACTTATGCACGAGAGAAGAAGTTCTATGCAGATGCTAAAAATTTCTTATGGGATGAACCATTCTTGTTTAAGATATGTATGGACGGTATGATTAGAAGATGTGTAGGGGAAACAGAAATACAAGATATACTTATGCATTGTCATTCTAGTCCATATGGAGGGCATCATGGAGCAAATAGAACTGCTTCAAAGGTTTTGGAAAGTGGCTTTTATTAGCCCACTCTATTCCACGATGCTCGTATATTTGTCTCTCATTGTGACAGGTGTCAACAGGTTGGCAACATAAGTCGAAAAGATGAAATGCCTTTATCCAACATACTCGAGGTAGAGATATTCGATGTATGGGGAATCGACTTCATGGGACCATTCCCTATTTCACAAGGTAAGAGTTATATCTTAGTAGCTGTTGACTATGTTTCCAAGTGGGTGGAAGCACAAGCTTGTGTCACAAACAACTCCAATACAGTGGTCAAATTCTTAAAAGCATTATTTACCAGATTTGGGGTTCCAAGAGCAATCATAAGTGACGGAGGTACGCACTTTTTAAATAGATCGTTTGAAAGCCTTTTGAGGAAATATGGAGTACATCACAAGGTATCTACCCCATATCATCCACAAACTAGTGGTCAAGTGGAAATTTCAAACTGCGAGCTTAAGTGGATTTTGGAAAAAAACTGTCAATTCATCACGAAAGGATTGGTCGCTTAAACTCGATGATGCACTCTGGGCCTATAGAACGGCATTTAAGACACCAATTGGGATGTCTCCATACCGTCTAATTTATGGTAAGGCATGTCACCTACCCCTAGAATTGGAATATAAAGCATATTGGGCAATAAAGTCTTTAAATTTTGATTTAAGCAAGGCTGGCTACAAAAGGAAACTTCAGTTAAATGAACTAGATGAGATCAGATTATTAGCATATGAAAATGCCAAGTTATAAAAGGAAAGAACTAAGAAATGGCATGATAATCAAATTCGAATCAAATCATTTAAGGAAGGAGACCAAGTGTTATTGTTCAATTCAAGACTACGCCTGTTTCCTGGAAAACTGAAGTCCAGATGGAGTGGACCATTTGAGGTAATCAAAGTTGCAGAACATGGAGCATTAGAATTGAAGAATCTATCTAATGGTTCTACATTCGTGGTAAATGGACAACGGTGTAAGCTTTATTTGGGTAATAGGATTGAGGATCCACCACAGGTAACATTTTAAATCGATTTCATAAGTATGTATAATTTCAATCACTACTTAATATAATTTGTTTATTATAATGTATTATTTGGTTATTTGTTTTTATCAATTTTTTTTAAGTTAAGAAAAAAAAGGGGAAACCCATCAAAAATCAAGTGTGCAGGGAAGTCTATTTTTGCAGGAAGCCAAACTCGCGAGCGTGAATGAAAGAAAGCACGAGCACAAACATTGCAAAAAAAAAAAAAAAAAAGACAGCAACTCTTTTTTACAAAACTCGCGATCGCGACATCTATCTGCGCGAGCGCGAATTTTCCACAAAACAAGTCAGAAGCTTTAAGATCCCAACTCGCGATCGCGACATATATCTGCGCGAGCGCAAGTTCTCTACAAAACAAGTCAGAAGCAAAGAGATTCACTCTCGCGATCGCAATAATACCAAGCGCGAGCGCGATTAGGGCACAACAAAGGACAGAGGCCAGGCAAGAACCATTCGCGAGCGCGAATTTTCAGACGCGATCGCGACTCCAGAAAAATTCCTGGCGCGATTCCACAAATCTTTGGCGCAACTTCCTAACGGTCAGAAATTTTCAACTGCCCTCTCACATTCCAATCAATTCTTCTCCTTCCCAAGGCATTCAAACCTGCAAAAAACTGTAAGTAACCTTTCAAATCCAATCAAAACTCTTCCTTTTCAACTTACCCATTAACTACTCAACCCTATCCTTCCCTAAATTCATCTATATAAGAAAATCAATTCCTTTCTTTACAAACCCCCAAACTCTGTCCCTACAAAACCAATTCCCAGCAACCCTCTTTTCTGCATATCTTGAACAACAATATCCCCGTCCACACTCACACCATGCCATTCAAGCAAAAAGCCAGGAAGAACAAAGAAGGATCTTCATCCTTTGCACCAACACGAAAGGATTTGGCCACCAGATATAAGGCTCCTTTTCCCATATATACTATGGAGGAAGGGGAACGCTACACACGCCTTGCCAAGTGCACTTTCACAAGTATGTATCTTCTTGACCAACCCTTTTTACAGACTACTGGCATTTTAGAGAAAGTACAGGAATATTTGAAAATTTTAAATTTTGAAATATTTAGTCAATTACAAATTCCTGAAAATGCTAAATTAAGTTTAGAGTTATTGATTACTATTGATTGGGCGGATGATAATGAAATGGCCATCAAATTTAGAGTGGATGGAGAGGAATTAACTGTGGATTATGCTAAAATGAACGAATGGTTAGGATTCCCTAAAAGTGGATGTGCTTCTAAACCGAAAGGATGGAATGCATCTTCCGTTTGGGAAATACTAACGGGGCAATCAACTTTTACTCCACGAAATGCTGGAAATAAATGGATCAAAGATGAGAGTATTTTATACCTACAGAAATATTTGTGTTATGCCTTGTTAGGACGGGTGGAAGCATCCAAAGTCCAAACAAGAGACTTGTTTGTTTTGGACTGTATTTTGCAGGGAAAACGAGTAGACATTACCGGAATCGTGCTCGATACAATATATAACGCCTCTTGTCATCAAGGGAAAGTTACTTTAGGAGTGGGTAGTTTGGCACCTATCTTAGCATATGTTGCTCGAATGCCCATTCCACCTTATCAGCCCCAACCTACAGACACTTTTAGGTATATGGATGGCACATTCTTGAAAAAGACAGGTTTGGTTGAAGAAGTAAAAATTGGTAGCACAGTTCTTTATCGTTGAAAGCCTTGGGAAACTAGAGTCGGGCATAGCGATCGTAATGAAGGAACCTCTGATGCACAAACACCAAGACAGCGAAAAGGCAAAGCGCCAGTCACATCATCTTCTCATGCGGAAGAAGAAGAAGATGAAGTTGCCGGATGGAAGCAAGTGTTGGGTAAAGTGGAAGCTTTACAGCAATCGCAGGAAACCTTACAAGTTACTGTTCTTGACATGGGACAAAAACTGCATACAATCCAGAAAAACCACGAACGGATGGAATGGAAGTGGATGAAATATTTCCACCATCAAAACATCGAGTTCACTCCATCACCTCCGGGTTTTCCGGAGGCCTAAGGTTTTTCTATCCCTTTTTAGTTTTTATTTTATTTTTCAGTATTGTTGTGTGTTTATGCATGTGATGTGTTATCTTTGCATTTCTTCCCCCACAATGAGGGCATTGTGTCTTTTAAAGTGTGGGGGACACTTACAAGATTTCTGTTCATTGTCATTGTCATTTTTATTATCTCCGTTCATTTTTATTTCATTTCATATATATATAAAAAAAAATGTGACAATTAAAAAAGTCAACTTCTTTGCCTTAGTTCAATGTTTTTAGTCTCTACATGTTGATTTGTTTGTATTTTGCTTGTTGAAATAGAAGTCTTGAATAATATACCATGATTAGAGAGATTGAATTCTTATATGAACTTAAGTTTTAATATATTACATATGACATTTTAAACTTTTCAAATAGCACATTTTAATCTTTGGTTAATTATCTAGACATTATCTTTTGTTTTAGAAAAGCTTGAATCCTACCTTGAATAAAGAATAGGAAGAAATTAAAAACTTGTATGTTTCAAGTCAATAAGGGATGAAGGTATGTATAAAAAAAAAAGAGAGGAACCTTAAGGGAATAACGGAAAAACCGTTCCAAAGTAAAGTGGTATGGAGCATAAAATGCAACCACTTATCATTTACATTCCTACATACCTTGAACAAAAATAAGAGCAAAAGAAAAAAATTGTGGTATGGAGCATAAAATGCAACCACAAAAAGAAAAGAAAAGAAATGAAGTGGTATGGAGCATAAAATGCAACCACTTAGTGAGATAGAAATAAGACTACCTAAAAATGCCTTGAGATGAGAAACAATACATGTATACTTTCTAAAGTACTTCCTATTCTTTGCATTTTAAGGATGGAGGATTGCCTATCTCATATCTTAAAATGGCTAGATTTCTTATACTTTAGATTTTTGTTTGCTATTTTGAAATTTTTACATGTCACATTCATTTACACTACTTGGTTCATAAAATACAAAAATCTCTTATCTTTGGTAGATTACTTAAGAAATCTAAATCAACGAATAAAAACAAACATGATCAACATGAAGTTCAAAAAGAAGGGTAAATATCTTGCTTAGGGACAAGCAAAGAGCTAAGTGTGGGGGAATTGATAGCCTCGCAAAGAGGGCAAATCTTGTTATGTTATTTTGATATAAATTGTATAAATGCATGATTGTTTTTGTACATTTTACGTTTGTTTGTGTTGTTTTTGTTTCAAAGTAATTTTCAGGAACACAGTCGAAGCAAAGATTTGTTCCATACAAAAATAAGGCCAAAACAAGTTGAAAAATGGAAAGAATCCTTAAATCAGCCCTCGCGCCGCGAAGCAAGTCACAACAAAGGAAAACGCCCAAAGTCGCGAGCGCTACCAGAGGACGCGCGCGCAACCCACACCCAGAAAAAGCAAGTCGCGAGCGCGACATTCATATACGCGGGCGTGACAAGCAAATTTGAGAGTCAGAAACAATGGGAGCAAAAGTCGCGAGCGCGCCTTCCGATTGCACGGGCGCGAGAATCACTTTTGAGAGGCAGAAGGTTTGCCGGCAAAAGTCGCGAGCGTGACTTCAAGATGTGCGAGCGTGAAAAGAACTTCTGAAAGGCAGAAGCATTTGGAGAAGAAGTCGCGAGCGCGACCTTTACAAGCACGAGCGCGAGTCGAGATTTCCAGGAGACGTAATTGCTGCCTTTTCATCAGAAAATCATATCTTTTCATGCAAGGGTCGGGACTCTTCCCAAGAGAAGTCACCTCAAGTACCTCTTGGCCAACCAATCACTACCAAAACCACCATCACTCTCCTCCTCTATAAATAACAATCAAAGTGAAGCAAGAAGGGAGAGATATAGATTTAATTTTTATTCAGAGTTAGATTCACAAAACACTTAGATTGTATTAGGAGAAGTGTGTTAGTAGTACTTAGAGCAAGATTGACGAAAGTCACTTATTATTGATTGTGCCAAGAACACCAAGAAGTTCCTTGAGGTGTGATGCCCTCCCGAGGCTTGAGTTAGATTACCTCTTTCTCTTGTTTTATAAACTTATTGTATGTTGTTCTTCATAACTCTTCTATGCAAAGCAACAATTTTTAATTGGTAATATTCAATAAAAATTCTTTAAGTTATCTTTTGGTCTTTGTTTAATCAAAGTTACTAAATTAGATTCTCAGAAGGAAATAGTTTAGTAAAGATCAAAGAGATTTAATTCATTGAATTGAGTTTACATATGCACATTTCACTTATTTCTGCTGAAATTAAATCTGTCTTATTGAAATAATCAAAGAATAAGAATTAGGTTTAATATTTAACAAAATAAGGTTTTTATTATATGTAGAAATACATATAATAGATAATATAATTCTATATTGAGAAGTTGAATTACAACTTACCATATGTGGTTAAAGAATTCTCTATTGCATGTTACAAGCTTTTGCATAGAAAAGGGAAACCTGTGTATGATAAATTATTCTAAGTATTTTACCACACACTTGTCTTTATAATTAATTATTCTAAGTATTTGACTATACACTTATCTTTTAATTTAATTAAATATTAGCCTTAGCATAAATAGAAATCAATCACTTCTGTATTTATTTCTGTAAACACATCATTAAGAATAAAGTAGCAAGAGGACTCAACCCGTTCCTCATGGGATCGATCTTTTATTACTACGTTGCGATCCGTATACTTGCGGGAACTCAAACGAGACGCAACAGTTCTCCTTCCATAGTGACCAATTCAGCGGCACCTTTTGCTAATAGTTTGTGAACTCTGAACGGTCCATGCCAGTTGGGTTTAAATTTCCCACCAGGATGATTCTGGGCTTCATGGTCTAATAATCTGATCAAAACTAGATCTCCGTTTCTTACTGCCCTTGGGTGTACTCGTTTATTGTAGAAACGAGCAATTCTTCTTTTTCTCATTTGATCCTGGAATCGAGCATTCAGTCTTTTCCCGTCTAAGAGCGCCAGATCTTCATATCTCTTCTTGACCCATTCCTCTTCAGTCAGACCAGCTTCTATCAAAACTCTGAGAGACTTCTTTTCGAGCTCTATCGGTAACACTGCCTCCATCCCGTATACAAGTTCAAAAGGAGAAGCTCCGTTTACTGATTTGAATGTAGTGCGATGCCCCTAGAGTGCGAAAGGAAGTTTCTCAGCCTAGCGTCTATACCTTTCACACATCTTTGATAGGATTCTTTTGATCTCCTTATTCACAGCTTCTACTGCGCCATTAGCCTGAGGGCGATAAGGAGAAGAATGGTGATGCTCAACCTTGTATCTATAAAGCAATTGGCCAACATCTGCCTGAAAATGAGAGCCATTATCTGTAACTATGTGATGGGGCACACCATAGCGACAGAAAATGTTCTGTTCGATGAATCTAGCCACATGTTTGGCAGTTAAGGTTTTGTAAGATTGAGCCTCAATCCATCTAGAGAAGTAGTCAACTGCGACCAATATATACTGATGGCTGTTGGATGCTGCTGGTGAAATTTAGCCAATGATGTCTATGCCCCATGCAGAAAAAGGCCAAGAAGGAGTTGTCGGATGGAGTTCAACAGCAGGTAAGTGGCTTTTATTGTCATGATATTGGCAAGCTTTGCAATGACGCACATACTGAACACAGTCACCTTCCATCTGCATCTAGAAATAACCCTGCCTCATGATTTTTCTTGCTAGGCTCATGCCACTTAAATGAGTACCGCAAACTCCTTCATGCACCTTCCTCATTATGTCTTCTCCTTCTCTCTTGCTCACACATCTCAGCAACATTCCATCCCAAGCTCTTCTGTAGAGTTCACCATCGGCTAGAACATAATTCAGAGCCATTTTTCTGAGAACTGCACGGTCTGCTTTCGTAGCATCATCAGAAAAAGTACCGTCTTTCATGTACCTCAGGATATCCGTGAACTATGGTTCTTCATCTGGTTCTACCTGGTTCACAAAATGTTCTTTATAGCACGGGATATTGGTTGTGGTAATGATAAATGGCTTCTTCGGAACCTTGCTCAAATCTTGCCAGGCCGATGCTAAGTTTGCCAAGGCGTCTGGAATTCTGTTATAGGTTCTTCCTATGTGAGTGAAAGTGATCTTGTCAAATAGTGTTGCCTTTTTCAACAAGTACTCAACATAAGGCTTCAGTCTTTCTTCCTCTACCTACCATCTCTCGTTAGCATGTTCAATAACCAATAACGAATCTCCTATTACTTCGACTTCCTTAGCACCGGATGCAAGGAGAGCTTCCATCCCCATGATGCATGCTTCATATTCCGCCATGTTATTAGTGACCGGGAACAACAACCTCTTGCACATCGTGGTAACCTCGCCATTAGGTGCTTCAATTACAATACCAACTCCGGCTCCATTTCTGTTGGCTGATCCATCAAAGTACAATCTCCAAGCTCCTGTTTCGATACATAGTAAGTACTCATCCAGAAACTCCAATTCCCAAGGTTCATCACTTGCAATTGGATTTTCTGCCAGGAATTCTGCTACAGCCCGACCTTTGACCGTTTTCTTCGTTAGAAATTCTGCATCCACGCTAGACATCTGAATTAACCACTTAGACAACCGTCCCTCTAGAGTAGGCGTTTTCTGTAAATACTTCAGAGGATCAATTTTGGAGACAAAAGTGACCTTGAAGGAATCAAAATAAGGCCGCAACTTCTTTATCGACCATACTACTGCCATGCACGTTTTTTCAATCAGATTGTACTTCTCTTCGATAGGCAGTAATTTCTTGCTGATGTAGTAAATGGCCTTCTCTACTCCAGCAGCGTCCGGCTGTACCAACATTTCTCCGACCCCTGCATCTTCTACAGATAGATATAAGATTAGAGGTTCTCCTGGTCTTGGTGAACTAAGCACTGGTGGATTCATCAAGTATTTCTTTATGTGGTCAAAGGCCTTCTGGCAGTCCTCGTTCCACTTGACTGGCTGATTTTTCTTCAGTAGCTTGAAAATTGGAGCACAGGTGATGGATAACCTCAAAATAAACCTGCTAACGTACTGAATTTTACCCAAAAAGCTTCTCACCTGACGTTCTGTTATTGGCGGTTCCATATCCTGAATGGCTTTTATTCGGTTCCCCAGTGAAGTCGCCAAACTGTTTTCCCCGGAAACACGAAATCGGTATTGAGTTTATTCGGTTGTTATTTTATTTTGGAAAAAGAGGTGATAAAACCTTTGGATATGCGATGCCGATAAATCGATCTTATAAAACATTTGAGTCGCCACCCATTATTTCGGCAATGGGACCGTTTTCCGATTTATTTTATAAAAGTGACTTCATTTAACCCAATTTTATTCAAGGCCTATTATTTAGAAAAACTGGTCAGGCGTACCAAGTACAATTCTAGGTAAGGGAATTGGGTACGTCGGTCCGTTGGAAACCGACGCCCGAAAAACCGGCCTCTTTTAACCTACGATTTCTAATTGGTTTTATTTCAGAAAAAGCCGAATTATTTAAACCCAACCCGAATAAATCGAACCGAGTTCCTATTTGGAAAATTATTTAATCGTCCCAAATAAGTTCATTCATTGCATCCATTCATAAACCAAGCATCATATCCATCATTCATCCACCATACATATCAAATAAAATTTAAAAGACCCGCTCTTGCCTTATGGTTAAAGGCGGGCCACAAACCGAGTTTAATAATAACACCAATAATGAGCAATAAGAAACAAATTCTAAAGAAAATTTCATAATCACCAATAGTTAATTGATTTGGTTTGATTAAGACTCAATTTTCCCATTATTGATCATTTTCCACATTGAGATTAAAAAAATCTGCTTAATGAAACAAAATTAAGATAAAATAATGAAGATAAACTGGGAATGGGAGACAGTCGCGTCACGCAGCTGTTCTATGGAAGAACAGTCGCGTGGCGCAGCTCTTGTCTTTCATTCTGGAACTCATAACAGTTGCGTCACGCTGCTGTTCTATGAAGAACAGTCGCGTGATGGAACTCTATCATTCGTATTGGCACTTAGAACGATTGCGTCACGCGGGTGTTCTATGAAGAACAGTCGCGTGACGGAACTCCTACCTACGTGACGGAACTCCTACCTACGTGACGGAACTGTTTGTGACTTATTCCAAATCCTCAACTTTATTGATTATTTATTCAAGATATCGCATTAAATACAAGTATGAGAATAAAAATATACTGAGTATGCGAATAGCTGCATCACGCAGGTGGTCCAGCCCGAATCAAAGACTTTTGGACATGAACAGCCGCGTCACGCAGGTAGTAGCTGCGTGACGCGACTGCTCTGGTCCGCAACTACCTTTCTACGTGTTCTTTTTGTTAACAATGATTTAACACAACTCAGAAATACTCAGAAATGGGCAAAATGACGTTTAACCAATACCAAACTAACTAAATACTAGGAAAATGAGATTTTTAACAAATAAATGACTAAAAATGAAAAGAGAAAGTTTAAATGATTACCTAACCCTCAGATTCGAGGATTGCATGCACTTTGATTGATTTAGGAACACTACTTTACGATCCCAGAGGTGTTTGTTATCAAGTTCTTGGAAAATAAACGTTTCTTTTTCCTTTTCTCTCTTTTACTCTTTTTTTTGTTTCCTTTTTTTTTTGTGTTTTAATTTTCAATCTATATATCTAATGGTTTGATCTTCCTCAAGGTTACTCACTTGAGTTCTTGGGGAAGAATCCCTAGCCGTAAATCAAAAATCTTTACTTAAAATATTGAAGTCCAGAGAAAATGAGAGAAAAGTGTCAAAAGTCCCGTTTTTGCTGTAAAATGTTGTATTTATATGGCTAGGGCAACAGAGCAGTCGCGTCACGTGGGTAAAAGCCGCGTGACGTGTCCATAAGCTGCGTGACACAGCCATAAGCCACATAACGGGACTTACTTTTCATGCAGTTGCTGCGTATCCATACAAACAGTGCAGGCCATTGCACGGGCGCGCGCCAGAAGTGTCAGTCCTGTTAGAGCTGCGTGACGCAGCTAAGAGTGCCGTCACGCAGGTATTAGCTGCGTGACGCAGCCCTAACACGGGTCAAGCACCTTTGGGCAGTTTGGTTCAAATTTTGATTCAAAACACTTCTGGTTTATCGTGATACCTTATCCCTTGTCCTCATATCATCATCGGGTCAGGTGGAGGCATAAAATTACGCGTCAATAGGTAATAAAATAGTCATCCCATTCTTTATTATTTCTCAGTGTAAGCCTTTATTTTTATCAAATAATTCATTTTTATGAGCATTTCTTTATTGACTCATGGGGCTAGGAAAACCAAATAATTAACACAACGAATAATTTTGAAAGAAAAAGTTCGGTTGCCTGGTATTGTCCATGTGTGCAGGATTTAATAAAGGCAGAAACAACAAATTCATTGATTCAAAGAAAGCAAATACATTAAACAGGAGCTCAAAGCTCGAGTTTAAAAGAGGACAGAGAAAGCAAAAAACAGCAATTTATTCTAGTGGGGCCTATCAGCAGAGGCCAACCTTCACAGAACATGACATCATCATGGGGCAAAAAACCAGTTCACATACTCAGGTGTCACAGTGTCCTGCATCACTCCTTCACCTAAATACCTGGTATGTCGATTTTGCCAACGATCAGCTAAATTGGTCAGCAGATGCAGCGTCATGAGACCACTCTCGAAGTTGTGAATTCTTGGAACACGCTGTATCATACCGTATTGACGGCTGATCCTGTCTGGGAAATAAGCCATGGAACGGTCTAAATTATCATACAGCACATAATTGAGATCCATGCTTCCAATAGTGACCAGCCTGATCCTCCACCAAGGACAGGTCCATCGAATGGTCGGGTTATCCCCAAAGTCGAAATGTCCTCGAGTCCGAGACCGAAAGTTGGCAGAACCATAGGTTGGAATCAAACGAGCGGGAATAGGGAGAAGTAGACTTAACTTGTCTAGAGCCCAAGCCTGCAACAACATGGGACAACCGCGATGATGAACATTGAAGTCAGTGATGTGAAGGGCAATATTCCTGACCCAACACATTGTTTCTCCCATGATCACCATGAAAACAGTATGATGGTACAATTGCATGTCACGAACGACTGTCAGAAGTCGGAAATCTCCAATTTCGGGTTGACGGTTTTTCATGACATACACATTCAACAACAAGAAGCAGCAAGCTCGAATCCAAGAAGGATCCAGATCCATGGCCAGAACCTTGTTAAGAAAAGGTTATAAGGGTAAACCCTGATCCGCGTTTATACCACCGGGAAGGTAAACTGGACACAAGGCCGCAATCTCAGCTAGATCGTGTCTAGGACCCGGGGGCAGGGCCGAAGTTTCATTTTGTTCAGGATGGTGGTCCATCACAGCACATAGCTCCTCATAGGTCGGAGTTATTTCAGCGTCTTCAAATCGGAAAACCATGGTGTTAGGATTGAAACGTGCAACAAGCCAAGATAAGAAGCCATGATTAGGTTTTAGATCTTTGAAATATTTCAACCAGGCGAGTTGATCCATAGGAGGAATTTGCCATAGGTCATCAGAGATGGATTGGACGAAAATTGAGACTTGGTTTCTGAAAGCCATGAAAAAGGATTATCTAAAAAACTGATCTGCTTTGAATACTGGATGTGAAGCAAAGGTAAAGTAAAACCCCCGTTTATAGAAGGGTGAAGGGATAATGAGCGAAGCATCATCATTGTCCGACATAATGTCCACTGTCAAGGGTAGTTGGAAAGATATTCATGCATGGACTGCTCGGGTTGGTGAGCATTTAAATCCGCATTGATAAATAAGAAGGACGATCTATACAATAAGGAGGTTGAACCTTTATGACCGCGTTAACCGCCCTGTCAAGTAAGTGATACGATCCACTGTTATTAGTAATTGATTTTTGTCGTATTACATTTTAAATCCATTATTTTATTCATTTGTTTACTTATTTATTTCATTTCATTTATATCGGTCCATGGATCACTAACAAGGTGGACAGCTTTTGTAAATAAACGATACACCGCCCACTTTTTCGTGTTTTTGTATTTGTGTTTTATTTTTGCAGGAACAAGACTTCACAGTTGTAAAATATGAACACATACAACAATATAATAAAAGCAAAATATCATAAAAAAATGTGTAAATAATACCATAAAAAGAAAATAAAAATAAATAATTGTACAACCATCCAAAAAATAATTTAATACTACTAAGTGTTCAAAATGTTCAAAAATGACTGAGACGCGGAGCAGGACTACCGCCGCCTACGGCTCGAACCAGCAGCAGCTGGAGGGGGTGGAGACGGTGGTGCATCATCGGAAGAAGAGCCATCCTCATCCTCCTCGAAGAATCAAGGGGGATGCCCTCAACCTCCAGCTTCGTCCGAAGCCGCTCCACCTCTGCCTGAAGCCGGTTCATAGCGCTAGACTGACGGGCCTGATGCCTCCGCAATCTCCCGTTCTCCAAATCCTGTAAAAGTAGACATATGTAAGAAGGTTTACGAAGAAAAAGAAGCAAAGAGGTAAATGTGTAAAATTCATACCAGCTCGTGCCGCTAGGAGTAGAGCCGACCGATGTAGGATCGGGCAAACTCGAACCGCTGGCAGATCTCTTGGTATCTCTAGGCCGGCACCTGCAAACAAGAAACATCCATTAAAAGGCTACTCAGGTAAAGTGCTCTTAACTTTGTAAATTCTGTTTATAACTTACATGTGTAGTGTGCTCAGGGTCCAGCTGCACCAGAGGAGGAGCCTGCCGAAGATCAGCAGGGATGATGATGCCCGATCCAAGACCTAGGCCAGGATCCAACACCACCTCCATGCCCGGCGGGAATGGCACGTCGCCCAATACTACACCGGTCGGTCCAGCCGGAACAGCTGCACCACCCGCCTCAGCCGCTGCCTCTGCTCGGTAGTGAGCCGCAGTCTTATGCGTCTTCCGCTCCTGCATTAAGTTACAGAGAAAATAATATTGAAAGTAAATAAGGCAGAAGATTAGAAGGTCACCTGAGTATACTCGAGAATCTCGGGAAGCCGCGCCTGCATCCGAGAGGCGAAGTAAGAGGGGAAGTCACCGACGGACAGGAAATCGTTCACCGAGAAGCCTCTGTACTCTACCTCCAAGTCCTCCCGGGTCAAGCCCTCCAGGAGACACATATGCCGAGGAGGGGCATGAGGCACCCTCCGCTGTGATGGAGCTACCGGAGTGTCAAAAACTCTCTCTCTGAGGAAGTACCGATCGACCCAGTATCCTCGCATCAGCAGCCTCAACCGGGTGTGCAACTCAGCCACCTCCCGGCCCGAATAGGTCCTCCAGGCCTCGCAATCCCACGGAGTCAGGGACAGCTACAAAAAAAAATAAGAAATCAGTAATTGGTGCACATTAAAATAAAAGGAGATTCAACTGAAGAAGATAAGCTAAATGGTCAGAGTTTCTTTTGGTACTTACGTCGGACAGCTCCCGGTCATTAAGGAACCTCCGCCAGTACTCGGAATCCTCGCCACTGGCATAAGTGTGATGGCAGTGGGCCAAGTAGCGAGGGATCCTCCTAGACTCGACTGGAGAGTCGCTGCTCGGACCGCCCGGATAGATACAGTACTCATAAGACCATACCTGCAGTAGAGAAAGAAGTGACATCAGTCAGTTGAACAAGTTGAGAATGACAAATAAAAAGCTGAAGAGTGAAAGAATGTTACCTCCAGAGGCCGGATAAACAGCCAGTTCGACTCACCACTACCGCGGGTCCAGACATCCAGACCGTGATAGAGATGAGCCAAACCGAGTGTGGCCCAGTCAAAGGACCCGACCTGGCTCAAGTCCCTCAGACATGCCAGCACCGTCGGGTCTCCCTTATTCTGGGAGGTGCATAGAAGCTGGGACGAGATGATGTAGAATAAGAAGGACCGAGCAGCCTGGTCCCTCTCCTCCCGAGTATACGCAGGAGCAGTAGGTTGGGCCTCCTCCAGCAACTCCCTCCAAGCCTCCAAACGGGTCCTGATCCTCTCGGCCCAAAATCGGAAGACCATCTCATAGGACATACATCCCTGCACGGTGTACCAAGTCTGTGAGGTGACACCGAGCAAGGAACGGACTAATTGGGCCCCGAGAGTGGCCGTCTGGTATCGATCGTCCAGCGGGGGAACTGGACCAGTGAAGCGCAGGCCAGTAATAGCAGCGTAGTCTACGGGTGTGAGAGTCATCTCGCTGAACCCGAACACGAAGGTGTGCGTACAGTCGTTCCACCGCTCCATCAATGCATATCGCATAGCGGACGGGAAACGAGGCTGCGTGCGGCGCAATCCTGCAGCGTAATCCCCAAAGCCAGCAGTGACGACCCGGGCTCATCAGTGGCTGATCCACCCGAGCTGGCCTTGCCCAGATTAACCTGTAAGGAAAAATTTCAGTTTCAATAATTATAATACTAATAATTATTCATTTTCTTCTATGGCAGGAAAAATAAAAACCCAAGTTTCGGTTTGAACCGTAGCTGCGTCACGCAACAACAAAGCCGCGTCACGCGTCTACACAGTTGCGTCACACAACTTGAACCAAGTTGCGCACCTTGAAGCACAGCTGCATAGCGCATCTCAGCACTCGCGCCACACCACTCCACAGTTGCGTCACGCAACTGTTTGAAATATGTTGCCTTAAGAACAGATGCGCCACGCAACCACGAAGTCGCGCCACGCATCTCGGTAGCTGCGTCCCGCAACTGTTTAAGACTCCTACTCATTGACGAACAGTCGCGTCACGCAACTGTTCTTCCAAAGAACAGCTGCGTGACGCAACTGTCGAAGGTACGCAGTAATTCAATTTCAACCTAATTTCACTATATCTGTGTTGTTTTCATGCAAATTTCAAGGCAAAATCAAGTCGCCTAGATCTACCAACAATCAAATGTCAACTAATCAAGTTCTAACGCAATAAAAAGGGTCAGTTCTAAAGTTCAAGGCGAGCTAGGGTTTCTGGCATCTCGAACAGTTGCGTCACGCAACTGTTCCCATAAGAACAGCTGCGTCACGCAACTGTTCCCACAAGAACAGCTGCGTCACGCAACTGTTCCCACAAGAACAGCTGCGTCACGCAACTGTTCATGGAAGCACAGCTGCGCCACGCAACTCCTACCTGCGTGACGCGACTGTTGACGCAGGCATAAACATAAAAACATAGTCCTATTGCTACATCTGTGGATCAAAAGCGGTAAAAAAAACATAAAAAAGAGAGAAAGGAATTTTGTACTTACCTCGGACTGAAAGCTGCGCATCCGGCTCGTCTCGTATCTGACCGGGAACTCCGTACCCGGCAATGGCAGAAGCTGCAACGGCCGCGTCCCGGGGGTTAGCTGATTCCGGCTCACCGGCACTAGCTCGCCATCAAAGGTCGGGATATCGGGTAGGGCCCCGAGGGTCTCCATCTCCCGAGTGTAAGCAGAAGCAGGGATTTCTGAAATCTGAGACATCTTTTTGGTTGAAAGTTCAGAGAATTTTCAATTGCTTAGGATTTGTGATAAGTGAAACTGAATCGGTTATGAAAGAAGTTACTTATAGTAAATATCTGGGCTCAAGCCCATTTCTCCAAGCAATGGGCCCAAGCCCACTCCTCCGAGCACAAAAGGTGACGAACCCGTTATCCCTTTTTAAGCCCAACAGGCCCGTGCGGTCTATTTTAAAGACCACAATGGTCCACTTCGGCAATTTGACGTCGATGTGCGGCCCGTACACTTCAGCGATTTTTGTCTACTCACCGCATAGGGGGCAGGAGCATCAAATTGCCAGATTACCCTCAGGTAAGTTTTCTTTCAACCACTATATCATAAAGGGTATATTGGAAAATACATATAACAACTTTTGTTAAGTCTTTTATGCCGAAATTTTCGGTAAAAAGCGAATACTTTTGGTTCTAGGCCAGAATTCCGGACTGAGGGCAAAAGTATGACCTTTTGCCTTAATATGAATCTTTGCATGGGAACGTATGACGTTCCAATATTTTTTCTAACAAAGGGCAAGGTTCGTTTGCATACGGACATTGCTCTTCTTCTTGTGAACAAATTTTTCAGGCCAACCGGTGATGGTTTTTTGAAGCCGATAGGTCCTTCTGATTAGTGATGGTGCATTGCGAAGCTAATCAAGACAATTTCAATTTCCGATCAGTGATGATGTATTGCGAAGCTGTTCGGGCTTTCTCCCCCGGTCAATGATGATGAATTGCAAAGTTGACCAAGATAAAATCGACATCTTTCGGGCCGATCAAACCGAGCCTCAAAGATGCCTTTTGTAAACCGACTGGAGCCGACAAAGCCGACCAAACCGAGCTAAGTAGGTGGCCAGATCAAAGCCCTTCAAGCCGATCAAACCGAGCTTCGAAGACTTTGTCATCAAATCAACATCTTCCGAGCCGATCAAATCGAGCTTCGAAGATGTCTCTTTAGATTCAACGGGAACTGACGAAGCCGATCAAACCGAGCTAAGGAGGTGACCAGATATCCAAATCCTTCAGGCCAATCAAACCGAGCCTCGAAGGTGTCTCTCAAGCCGATCAAACCGAGCTTTGAAGTCATTCACATGATGGATGGAAACCGACAAAGCCGATCAAACCGAGCTTAGGAGGTGACTATATGATTAATTCAGCATCTTTCCAAGCCGATCAAACCGAGCTTCGGAGATGATTGCCTGATAGAAGGCGCGTCAATGGACCACTTTAACATTAATCGTTTGTACGATTAATGATAAAGTGGGGGGCAAACTGTTGACGCGTAATTTTATGCCTCCACCTGACCCGATGATGATATGAGGACAAGGGATAAGGTATCACGATAAACCAGAAGTGTTTGAACCAAAAATTGAACCAAACAGCCCAAAGGAGCCTAACCTGTGCTAGGGCTGCGTCACGCAGCTGGTACCTGCGTGACGGCACTCTTAGCTGCGTCACGCAGCTCTAACAGGACTGACACCTCTGGCGCGCACCCGTGCAACAGCCTGCACTGTTTTTATAGATACGCGGCAACTGTACGAAAAGTAAGTAGCGTCACGCGGCTTACGGGTCCGTCACGCAGCTTCTACCTGCGTGACGTGACTGCTCTGTTGCCCTAGCCATATAAATACAACATTTTACAGCAGAAACGGGACTTTTAGAAAAACTTTTGATATTTTTGCTCTCATTTTCCTCCAAAAAAGATAACCGTCTGAGATTAAGTTCTTTGATTAACGACTACAGCTTTTTCTCAAGAACTCAGCTGAATAAACTTAAGAAGGATCAAGTCATAGACGTTTTAGGTTTGAAATCAAAAAAAAAATATAAAAGATAAGAAGAGGAAAAAAAGAGAGGAAAGAAAAAATAAAGGAAAACGATTTGTTTCGTGAAAAAACCTGGTGACCACACTTCTGGAATCGTGAAGCATTGTCTCTAAATCAATCTCAGTGCATGCAGTCCTCAAATCTGAGGGCTAGGTAATGCTTCTAACTTTTCTTTTTCATTTCTAGCGTTTTATCTCATAAAAATCTCATTTTCATATTGTTTAATTGATTTGCCATTGATAAAACGTAAGTTTGCCTATTGTTGAACCTTTCTGGGTTTGTTTTAATCACTTTGGACAAAAAAGAAACGTAAAAAAGAGTAGTTTGAAAGGTAGTTGCGGACCAGAGCAGTCGCGTCACGCAGCTACTACCTGCGTGACGCGGCTGTTCATGTTCAAAAGCCCTGGATTTGGACTGGACCACCTGCGTGACGCAGCTGTTTAGGTACTCAGTATGTATTTTCGTTCTCATATTTGTATTTAACGTTATGTACGGAATAAATAATCAATAAACCTGAGAATTTTGAATGAGTCACAAACAGTTCCGTCATGTAGTTAGGAGTTCCGTCACGCGACTGTTCTTCATAGAACACCCGCGTGACGCGACTGTTCTAAGTTCCAGAACAAATGGTAGAGTTCCGTCACGCGACTGTTCTTCATAGAACAGCTGCGTGACATAACTGTTATAAGTCCTAGAATAAAAGACAAGAGCTGCGCCACGCGACTATTCTTCCATAGAACAGTTGCGTGACGCGACTGTCTTCCAGTCTCAGTTTATTTTTGTTATTTTGTCTTAATTTTGTTTCATTAAGTAGATTTTTAATCTCAATCCGGAAAATGATCAATAATGGGCAAATAGAGTCTTAATCAAACCAAATCAATTTAATTATTGGTGATTATGAGATTTTCTTTTTTTTTTAGGATTTATTTCTTATTATTCATTATTGGTGTTATTATTATTAAACTCGGTTTGTGGCCCGCCTTTAACCATAAGGCAAGAGCAGGTCTTTTAATTTTATTTGATATGTATGGTGGATGAATGATGGATGTGATGCTTAATTTATGAATGGATGCAATGGATGAACTTATTTGGGACGATTAAATAATTTTCCACATAGGAACTCGGTTCGATTTGTTCGGGTTGGGTTTAAATAATTGGCTTTTCTAAAATAAAATCAATTAGAAATTGTAGGTTAAAAGAGGCCGGTTTTCCGGGCGTCGGCTTCCAACGGGCCGACGTACCTAATTCCCTTACCTAGAATCGTACTTGGTACGCCTGACCAGTTTCTCTAAATAATTCGGCCTTAAATAAAATTGGATTTAAAATGGAGTCATTTAATAAAATTAAAATAAAAACGGTCCCATTGCCGAAAAAATGGGTGGCGACTCAAACAATTTATAAGACTGATTTATCGGCATTGTGTATCCAAAAAGCGATTTTTATCGCCTTTTTTTTTTTCAAAACAATAAACAAAAACAAATAAAAAGACGTTTTTCGAGATCCTTCCGGGGTTCGGGATTTCGGCAAAAACAGGGTGACCTGATCAGCTTCTCCTCATAGTCGGTCATAAATATCTCCAAGCCTGGGTAGGTCTTCCCCCTACTCTGAAATTCTCCTTCGGCTTGTGGAACTATGAATACCCAAATTTTGAGGCTCAAAGAGCCAGTTTTCCCGGACTGCAAACAGTCCGGTCGGGCCGGAGGTCATTCGGAAAGTTCACCGGAAGTATGCCAATATGGTACTTGAAACGTCCGGAAAATATTAGGATCACGGAACTGGTCCCGGAATATTTTTTGGAGGTCCGGAACTCCCGAAAAAGCCTCCGGAACGAAAAATTAGCAAACCTACCGGCCTCAGTGGCTCAGGCCGCCGGACACGGCGGCTCTGGCCGCCTGCTCCGGCGGCTCAAGCTGCTGGAATTCGGCGGCCCAGGCCACCGAGCCCGGCGGCTCTGGTGACCGGATCCGGCGGCCCAGGCCGCCAAGCCCAGCGGCTCAGGCCGCCGAACCCGGTGGCCCAGGCCGCCCAACAGTCCGATTTTTGCCTATAAATTGGCTCCGATGCCTCCATTTCAACTCACTCAGTCTGTGTTGACGGACGCTCCTTCTCCCTTACGCTCCTTGCGATTCTTTACTGCTTTTCTGCATTTTAGTTTAGCTTTATTGCTTTCTTGCTTTGTTAAGTAGTCACTAAATTTAAATTAATTAATATTCCCTTAACGAGGAGCTTAACCTGGAGTTAAGAAGTGGTCGTCAATTAAATCAGGTACATGAACTAAACTCTGCCTATTTAATTTTAGCACTTCATGCATGCTTCTCTTCTACTCCTAATTCTACAACTGCATAAATGCATTCACGTCATCATTTTGGCAATTAAATTGCCTCAATTAATTAAGTTTAGGCTAAGATGCCCGGTTAATCAATAATCGTGGTATTAAAGCCTGAAATCTGACAATATTGGCCAAAAAAGCCTAGTTAATCAATAACTATGGTGAAATTGCCTTTATTTCGAACAAATCTGGCTTAAGTCCAATTAATCAATAATTGTGGCTAAATAGCCTTCATTAAACACATTTTTTTTTCTTGGCAATAAATTGCCTACATTGCAATTCAGTTAATCACTTTTGGCAAACAAATTGCCTATAAGTAGATCAATCTCTTTTTAGCGACAAATCGCTTAAATCCAAATCTTTGGCAAAAATGCCTTGAATTAATCAATCTTTTGGCTAAAAGCTTTAAATCAACCAATTTTGGCGACAATGTCTGGACCCGTTTTTTGCCTATAAATAGGCCACTTACCTCTTCATTTTGGTTGTTCAGTCTGTGTTGACGGACGCTCCTTCTCCCCCCATGCTCCTTGCGATTTCTTTTACCGCTTTTTGCATTTTAATTCAGTTTTTATTGCATTTCTGTTGTGATACTTGGCCACTAAAATTGAACAAATTAAAATTAATTAATATTCCCCAAACGAGGAGCTTAATCTGGAGTTAAGAAGTAGTCGCCGATTAAATCAGGTAATAACGAAACTCTGCCTATTTAATTTTAGCACCTCACGCATATTCTTCTTCTACTCCTAATAACTCTACAACTGCATAAATGCATCCACGTCATCAATTCGGCAAATAAACTGCCTCAATCAAATATGATTAAGCTTAAATACCCGGTTAATTAATAATCGTGGTGTTAATGCTAAATCCGACAATATTGGCTAAAAAGCCTAGTTAATTAATAACTATGGTTTAATTGCCTTTATTTCGAACAGTCCAGCTTAAGTCCAATTAATCAATCACGTTTTGGCAACAAATTGCCTACAATTAAATCAACCACATTTTGGCAACGAATTGCCCACGGTTCAATCAATTTTTGGCAAACAAATTGCCTATAAATTAGATTAACCACTTTTTAGCGACAAATCGCTTAAATCGAAATTTTGGCTAAAAAGCCTTCAAATAATCACTTTTGGCTAAAAGCCTTAAAATCAATCAATTTTGGCGACAATCGCCCAATCAACACTTTTGGCAAACAAATTGCCTAAATCAACTCATTTTGGCTAAAAGCCTTAAAATCAATCAATTTCGGCGACAATCGCCCAATCAACACTTTTGGCAAACAAATTGCCTAAATCAACTCATTTTGGCTAAAAGCCTTCAAATAACCAATTTTGGCGACAATCGCCTAAATCACATCAGCTTTTGGCAACAATTGCCTAAATCAAACTTTTTGGCTAAAAGCCTTAAATCAACAATTTTGGCATCAAATGCCTAAATCAAATCAATCACTCTTTGGCAAAATGCCTAAACAAAATGCACAAAGCATACACACACTCATACATAAAGCATCCCCATTCAAAGCCCTCTAAAAGAGGCCTATCGAACTACGTTGACTTTGATCTTCCATTCAAACGGAAGTACGTAGGCACGTTAGGGATTTAACCCCGAGCGGCAAGTCGAAATCACATAAACATTTTTTCATTGGTCCAATTACATCATTTACCTTGCAAAGCATTCATTCTTTTGGTTAGTTGATCAGCATGACATGGTCTCGGGATCCACCTCGGGTTCATAGATTGTGCCTTAAACATTGGGATAATTAATCTAATAATTAGGTTAATTAAAATCGAAGTCAACTTAGGGTTTTTCCTAGTTTACCCTAAAATAATTAAACAAGGTGGCGACTCATACATTCACGTGCATTTCTGCCCTTAGTCACATGCATTCACATGCCTATGATATTTGGGGTAAGGGGTTCACAGTTTGGCGACTCTGCTGGGGACTATTAATTATAATCATTTTGCATAAAGTGGACTACAATTGTTGCATCAACTAACATGCCCTTCTTTAGGGTATTATTTTGTTGTGCCTTGTTTTGCAGGTTATCATAGCACGAATCGAGTGTTCTTTCTTTAAGAATACTTGATAAGGAAATTTGGACTTAATCGTAAAATGTGATTAAAACATTAAAACTTGTTGATTTATTTGCACGATTGAGAATCTTTTTCTCCATTGCATAAAAAATGAATTTCAAATGAATTTCTTCTCTCTCTATTCAAACTTCTGAGCCTGGATAGCAAGTAGCGCTGATCGGCAGGTCTCCTTGATTATGTCGACGGACAGCCAAAGCGTCCTCCCTGTTATCGCAAACCATCCCTAATCCTTTTGGGGTGGCCCATGAGTATGCGTACCGTTGAACCCACGCGAAACTCCTTGTTTCACATGTGGTTAGGTATATCCATGCTCAAGGTTCAAGGGTCCCTTAATAAGCCAATCCTCTATTTGTGTCATAGCCTATAGAACCTATCCTTTAGGGCTGTATGCACCCAATGATGCTAAATCATTCCATTAAAATGAATTGTGTTGTGATGTTGTGCGCATTTACACATTCATCCCATACTTCACAAAACAAAAAGGGTATGGAAAATGATAAAAAAGAGAATCTTGAAAAAAAAAAAAAACATTCCATTTTAAAGCTGGAAAATCACATTTTGGTCCCTGAGACCTGAAAAATCACATTTTGGTCCCTGAGACCTGAAAAATCACATTTTTGGTCCCTGGACCTGAAAAATCACATTTTTGGTCCCTGGACCTGAAAAATCACATTTTTGGTCCCTGAGACCTGAAAACTTACATTTTGGTCCCTGAGACCTGAAAAATTACATTTTAGTCCAAAAATTACAAAGGCTCAAAAATTCCCATTTTGGCCACAAAGGCCCAAAAATTCCCAATTTGGCCACAAAGGCTCAAAAATTCCCAATTTGGCCACAAAGGCCCAAAAATTCTCATTTTGGCCACAAAGGCCTAAAAATGCCCAATTTGGCCACAAAGGCCCAAAAATTCTCAATTTGGCCCCAAAGGCCCAAAAATTCACATTTTGGCCCCAAAGGCCAAAAAATTCTCAATTTGGCCCCAAAGGCCCAAAAATTCTCAATTTGGCCCCAAAGGCTCAAAAACTCACATGTTGGCCTCAAAGGCCCAAAAATTCACATTTTTGGCCCCTAAGGCCCAAAAAAAATTCTTTGAGAACGTAGGGCCTTTCGAGAAGTCGAGGTGTCCAGCCCTAAGCACTCTACCTTACATATCACATCCCATTGGGTCCTATCCTAGGTGTCCTAGCATACCAACATTACCCTACCACACATGGTCAAACCGTCCCATCTCACAGGGTCAAGTCATTCTTCCCTATACCAACACTACCCTACCTCACACTATCTCACATACCCTATGAAGACAGCTTATAGAGGATAGTCTAATCGTTTTTGACTATGTCCTTTCACAGGTACCCACTATTTGAGTGCCAACATCGGTGCCAGTCACACCTACACTACCATCCCCAACATCACTAGCTTCACCTACAACTCCAACAACTCCACCTGCATCAATGGCATCAATCTTTGACATCCAAAATCTCATAGAACAACTGGAGGCCAAAATGGAGGCTAGAATGAATAAGGCATTAGCTGCCCAGAGGACTGCACTAATAGCTGAACTAGGTAGTGGTAATGGAAATGGGGCTTCAGCTGGGGGAAGTGGACCTGCTACCTCCAATCAAGGACCTGGTGCTGAACCGACAAACCCTACCCTTAACATGGATGACATGCCCTCCAGAACTGCTTCTGAGCTGGAAGCTCAGAAAATGAGAGAAAAATTAGAACTGTTGGAAAGGTCTATTACTGCCCTCAAGACACACAAGGAAGTGGTGGACATGGACTCCTTGTCCTTGTTCCCTGAAGCAAAACTGCCAACTAAGTTCAAGATGCCCAACATGGACAAGTTTGATGGAACCACTTGTCCCAAAACGCACCTGAAAATGTATGTGGGTGCCCTCAACCCGTTTGGCCTGAATAGCGAGCTCCTTGCTCAATTGTTTCAGCAATCTTTGACTGGTGCTGCATTAAGATGGTTTGTAAGCTTGGATCGTTCCAAAATGAAGAATTGGGAGGACATATGTAATGCTTTCAACACGCAGTACCATTATAATATTGAAGTGGATGTTACCCGGAGGGAACTAGAAACCACTAAACAAAAGAACAATGAGCCCTTCTCCTCGTTCCTTTCGAGGTGGAGAGCCAAAGCTGCTCAAATGATTAACCGACCCTCGGAACAGGAACAAGTTGACATAATAATCAAGAATTTACTACCTGTCTACTAGTCACAGCTTCAAACACAGTACTTGCCTACGTTCCAATCGCTCATTGCAACTGCAACTAAGGTGGAAGACTTAATCCAGTTGGGTCGACTCAAAGAAGACTCATATAAGAAGCAGAATCATGCTGGGTCCAGTGGGACAAATGAAATAGCCAGTATAATCCCCACGAATCCTTTACGTGTTGGGAATTTGGGAAACAATCAGCCAAGGAGGCAATATACTGATCTCGGCATGCCAATCCTTTTGGTGTTCCGAGAAGCAGTGAAAGCAAATTTACTGAAGCCCTTAGAAGCAAGGCCATTACCAAACCCTCTGCCCCGGAATTTCAAAGCCAATGAATACTGTGAGTACCATCAAGGACATGGGCATAAGACCGAATCATGCTGGATTTTGAAAAACCGCCTACAAGACCTGGTTGACGATGGGTCCATCATCCCCAAGAGCAAGCTGAACATCAACCAATCCCTTGCCTAACCATGGGATTAATGCAAAAAAAAAATTGTTGAACAAGAATCGTTCGATCCTTTCGAACTTTTCTTAGAAATGAATGAAGTTTGTGTCTGAGAAAGTTGAGATCAAACCTCCAAAAGAACAAAGGAATTGTTCAAGACCAACAACAACCTGTCTGATCGATTTAAGCATCGAGAAGAACAAAGTCACTACAGTCAATCCAATCCTAGTCCATCACAGTCCATCTAGAGTCTATCTTTTAGGGTCTAGTTTTTTCTTTTCATTTTCATTTTCATTCAAGTTTTTCATTCAATTCAAATTTGTAAATCTAAGTGTCTTTTGTACACAAATTTTGTCTTATCAATAAAAAGGGATCAGTTTACGTTCCAATCATCCTTTCCTGTGAAAGAACAAAAAAAAATTGAAAAAAAAAATAAAAAATTTTAAAAAAATGATGATAAAAAAAAAAGATAATAAAAATTGGCAAAGAAAAATGCATTCATTTGCTCTGCATCAATCAAAGCTGGGGGCATCCTAAGAAGCACCATCAAAGGGGAAGTTTTGAAGGGTAATCATGGAAAGGATCCAGCAAAGGGTACGCAAGACTTCAAACAGTACCGAGGCAAAGCCGATTGAAGGGATTAGGGCCAGAATGGTTTCTCCGAAAACCCAGGAATGGAAGATGCTCCAACAGAGAGGTGTCTGAATTTTGAGCTTAAAAGCGACAGAATAAAGAAGTTATGGAATTGGGTTGGGTCTGCATGAAGTCGCAATGCTATCCATACACTACTCAAGTCATCTCAGAATCAAGTTGCCTCGAAATTCTTTATGGAGAGGCTGCTTCTAAGTAAGCAAAAGGAAAAACGGGACAAAAGGAACCATTGGTCAAAAGGAAGCAAACAAGCAAAAGAAAAAAGATGGGTCAAAAGGAACTTTTGCACAAAAGAAAGAAATTAAGGACTGTGAATACTCAAATTTTGAGGCTCAAAGAGCCATTATTTTTTGACTGCAAACAGTCCGGTCGGACCGGAGGTCATTGAAAAAGTTCACCGGAAGTGTGCAATATGGTACTTGAAATGTCCGAAAAATTACGAGGATCACGGAACTGGTCTCGGAATATTTTTTGGAGGTCCGGAACTCCCGGAAAAGCCTCCGGAACGAAAAAAGAAAAAGAAAGGGAAAAAGGCACACACGCCCGCCCAGGCCAGGCGGGCACGCCCGCCCAGCATGGCGGGCATGCCCGCCCTCGAAGGCGGGCAGGGGCGCCCGGGGTCACGTTTTTCCTATAAAAAATGGCTCTGGGGCTCCGTTTTGAGACACTCAGTCTGTGTTAACGGACGCTTCTTCTCCCTAAGCTCTTTGCGATTCTTTACTGTTTTCTTGCATTTTTTAATTTTAGTTTTATTTTATTGTTGTGATACTTGGTCACTTAAAATTAAATTAAAATTAATTCCCTTAACGAGGAGCTTAACCTGGAGTTAAGAAGCGGTCGACAATTAAATCAGGTACATGAACTGAACTCTGCCTATTTAATTTTAGCACTTCATGCATGCTTCTTTTCTACTCCTAATAATTGTACAACTGCATAAATGCATCCATGCCATCATTAGGCAAACAAATTGCCTCAATTAAATAAATTTAGGCTAAATGCCCGATTAATTAATAATCGCGGTATTAAGGCCTAAATCCGACAATATTGGCTCAAAACACCTAGTTAATTAATAGCTATGGTGTAATCGCCTTTATTTCAAACAAATCCTGCTTAAGTCCAATTAATTAATAATTGTGGCTAAAAGCCTTAATTGATCACGTTTTGGCAACAAGTTGCCTACAATTAAATCGATCTTTTGGCAAAATGCCTTAAAATTAATCAACTTATTTTGGCAAAAAGCCTTAAATCAATCATTTTGGCAACAATCGCCCAATCAACATCATTTTGGCAATCAAATTGCCTAAATCACTCTTTTGGGCTAAAAGCCTTAAAATCAATCATTTTGGCGACAATCGTCTAAAATTAATCATTTTTGGCAACGATTGCCTAAATTAATCTTTTTGGCTAAAAGCCATTAAAATCAACATTTTTTGGCATCAAATGCCTAAAAATCAATCAATTCTTTGGCAAACTGCCTAAACAAAATGCACAAAGCATACACACACTCATGCATAAAGCATCCTCATTCAAAGCCCTTCAAAGAAGGCCTATCGAACTACGTTGGCTTTAATCTTCCATTGAAACGGAAGTACGTAGGCACGTTTGGGATTTAACCCCGAGCGGCAAGTCGAAATCACTTTCAATTGGTCCAATTACATCATTCACCTTGCAAAGCATCCATTTCATTGGTTAGTTTATCAGCATGACATAGTCTCGGAATCCACCTCGGGTTCGTAGACCATGCCTTAAACATTTGGGATAATTAATCTAGTAACTAGGTTAATTAAAATTGGAGTCACTTAGGGTTTTTCCTAGTTTACCCGAAAATAATTAAACAAGGTGGCGACTCATACATTCACGTGCATTTCTACCCTTAGTCACATGCATTCATATGCTATGATATTCGGGGTAGGGGTTCACAGTTTGGCGACTCTGCTGGGGATGCTTTATGTAATCTTTTTGCATAATAGTGGACTACAATTGTTGAATAAACTAACCTGCCCCTTCTTTAGGGCATTACTTTACTATGCTTTGTTTTGCAGGGTACCTTGACATAAATCGAGTGTTCTTTCTTTAAGAATACTCGATGAGAGGAAATTTGAACTTAAGTGACAAATTTGATTAAGACATTTAAATTTGTTGATCTATTTGCAGGATTGAGAATCTTTTTCTCCATTGCATAAAAAAAATGAATTTCAAATGAATTTCTTCTCTCTCTGTTCAAACTTCTGAGTCTGGATAGCAAGTAGCGCTGATCGGCAGGTCTCTTTGATTATGTCGACGGACAGCCAAAGCGTCCTCCCTATTACCGCAAATCGCCCCTAATCCTTTTGGGGGTGGCCCATGGGTATGCGTACCGCTGGACCCACGTGAAACTCTTTGTTTCACATGTGGTTAGGTATATCCATACTCAAGGTTCAAGGGTCCTTTATAAACCGATTCTCTATTTGAGTCATAGCCTATAGAACCTACCCTTTAGGACTGTATGCACCCAATGATGTGAATCATATTCATTAAATGGTTTATGGCGTGTTGTTATGCGCATTCACGACATATCATAGGCATGGGATAAACACAAAGAGAGCAGAAAAACACCCTTTTACTTTCAGTCATGCACAGTTGGACAAAGAGTCAATCTACCTCATATCAGTTACCTGATACACCAACCACTGTACCTAACCCTTATCCTTACAGGTGCCTACAATCTGAGTACCTACCAAAGTGCTAATCACACCTACGGTGATATCGCTAGCTTCACCGGTTTCACCAACTACACAACCTCACTTACAACTCCAACAACCCTACCTGCACCAATGGCATCACTTGCTGACATCCAAACCCTCATTGAACAACTCGAGGCCAGAATGGAGGCCAGAATGAATGAGGCATTAGCCACCCAAAGGATTGCCCTGATAGCTGAATTGGGTAATGGTAATGGTAATGGAAATGGGGCTTCCGCTAAAGGGAGTGGACCGGCTACCTCCAATCAGGGACCTGCTGTTGAACCGACAAACCCCGCCTTTAACCTGGATGATGTGCCTTCCAAAACTACTTCTGAGCCGGAAGCTCAGAAAACGAGGAAAAAACTGGAAACCACCAAAAAGAAAAACAATGAACCCTTTCCCTCGTTCCTTACGAGGAAAAGGACCAAGGTCGCCCAAATGATCAACCGGCCTTCTGAGCAAGAACAGGTAGACATAATCATAAAGAACCTGCAGCCTGTCTACCAACAACAATTACAAACCCAATACTTACCGACCTTCCAGTCGCTCATTGCCGCTACTACAAAGGTAGAGGGTTTAATTCAAATGGGGCAGCTGAAAGAAGACTCGGGCTCCTCAAAATACTAGAAGCCTAGCCAAGCTGGCAAAGTTCGTGAAGTGGCAAGCATCACCTCCACGAATCCTTTACGTGTGGGCAATTTGAGAAATGGCAATCGTCCAAGAAGGACATAAACTGATCTCGGGATGCCAATCCTTTTGGTTTTTCGAGAGGCTGTCAAGGCCAACTACATCAAGCCCTTGGAAGCAAGGCCGCCACCCAACCCTTTACCAAGAAACTACCGAACCAATGAATACTGTGAATATCATCAGGGTCATGGGCACAAGACTGAAGCATGTTGGACGCTTAAGAACCGCATCCAAGACCTGGTGGACGACGGTTCAATCATCCCAAGAAGTGAGTCAAACATTAGCACTAATCCCTTACCAAATCACGGGGTAAATGCTATTGTTTCTGACCAGGAATTGATCGATCCTTTCGAGCTATTCCTAGAAATGAATGACACCTGTGCCCTGGACCTGAATGACTTATCCGAAGAGGTAACAACCGAGCTGGAAGCGGAAGACTTCATGCAGCCTAGTCTCTTTGATGAGGTTGCGGTTATCACCGGAAATGAAGGGAATCGAGACTTGCTCAACCTGATCAAGCCAAGCGGAGGACCTCTCACCAACTGGTACGCCGAGGAGGATCGCACTGCTGATAGACCCCCTCCCGAGTCAAGCCTAGTACCAGAGTCTGTAATCAAGTCCTGTACTGAGTCCAAGTCTGACCCCGAGTCTAAAACCGAGTCAGATTCTAGTTCTGAGTCGTCCCTGTCGGATCTAGAGGATCCAGATTTCAGATTTGATGTAATCTTTGAAGACGATTCCGTCATAATCAATAAAGGCTTGCAAATTCTTGATTACCCTGCGTGTCTATCTTTCCAAGCATTTCCAAGCAAAAGTAATAATCAAATAAATGAAATAAAAGATGAAAAAGAAAAAATAATGATTGGCAAAGAAGAAAATGAACATACATACATTGCATCTGATTGTATGAACAGGGAACAGGTCAGTGAATGTTTGAAGAAATTTACCGATTGTTTCATGTGGAAGGCAAGTGACATCACGGGAATCGACCCAGCAATATTGGTGCATAAGATTCTAGTATACCCTGAGGCTAAGCCAGTGAAACAGAAGCTTAGAAGGCTAAAGACAAAATGGTCCTTGAAAATCAAGGAGGAAGTTGCCAAGCAACTGGAGAACAAGTTTATAGAGCCCATTGCTTACCCGACATGGTTAGCAAACATTGTGCCGGTTCTTAAGAAGGATGGAAAAGTCAGAATGTGTGTGGATTATCGGGATTTGAATAAAGCATGTCCGAAGGACGATTTCCCCCTGCCGCACATTGACTTGTTGGTGGACCGAATGGCTGGACACGAGATGGTCTCCTTGACTGATCTCGCTGTCAGGTACAATCAAATAATGATGCATTTGCCAGACAAAGAGAAGACGGCATTCATCACAGAATGGGGAACCTACTGCTATAGGGTCATGCCCTTCGGGCTCAAAAATGCCGGGGCAACCTATCAAAGAATGGCAACAACCATCTTTCACGACATGATTCACGGAGAGGTGGAAGTGTATGTGGATGATATGGTGGTTAAGTCGAAAACAACCGAAGAACATACGACCGCACTTGAGAAGTTCTTCCTTAGACTTCGAAAGTATAATTTGAAGCTCAACCCGGCAAAATGTCTGTTTGGAGCCACATCCGGAGTATTTCTGGGGCACATGGTTAGTCGGAAGGGCATAGAGATTGATCCTTCGAAAGCTAGAGCTATTCAGGAAATGCCAGCACCAAGGACCGAAAAAGAAGTCCGAGGTCTCCTAGGAAGGCTACAGTACATCAGCCGGTTCATCTATCAGTTGGCCGATACTTGTGGTCCGATTTTCAAACTACTTAGGAAAGGAGTAGCAGTCAAATGGAATAAGGATTGTCAGGCGGCTTTCGACCAAGTCAAGCAATACCTGCTATCCCCGCCTGTTTTACAACCACCATGGCTAGGAAAGCCTTTGCTACTGTACCTGTCTGTGACAGAAGAAGCAATGGGTGCCATATTAGCTCAACAAGCAGAAGATACAAGGATAGAAAATGCCGTGTATTACCTTAGCAAGAGGATGCTGGAATATGAGTTGAAATACAACAAGATAGAGAAGTTGTGTCTGGCTCTAGTCTGGGCCTGTACCAAGCTGCAACACTACCTCTCGTCTTACACTACACACGTAATCTCTGAATCGAACCCCTTGAAATTCCTTATGGAAAGGCCGGTTCTTGACTGTAAGATGGCAAAGTGGGTGTCAGTGCTTGCGGCTTATGATTTAAAGTTTGTACAACGTAAGGCAGTAAAAGGCGGAGCCTTGGCTGATCAATTAGCAGAATTACCGGTCGAAGACCAAATGCCGGAGGTAGAGTTCCCCGACGAAGACCTGTTAAACTTGGAAAGTCAGGTCTGGGAGATGTACTTCGATGGAGCTTCGAACTACCATGGAAATGGGTTGGAGTTGTATTCAAAACTCCTTGTGGAGAATACATCCCAATTGCAGTTAAACTAGACTTCGACTGTACCAATAATGAGGCCGAATATGAAGCCTGCATCAAGGGGTTAGAAGCAGCCTTGGAAAAAGAGTTAAAAGTCCTCAGGGTTTTCGGAGATTCCGACCTGATAGTCTCCCAGGCTCTAAGGAAGTGGAAAATCAAGGAAGAGCGTTTGGTTCTTTACCTACAACGCTTAGACGAATTGGCTCAACAGTTTGAGGAATTATCTTTCCACTACCTGCCGCGAGCCAAAAATCAATTCGCTGATGCCCTGGCCACTTTGGCCTCCATGGTTAATGTGGGGAGAGACCAAGTTATTCGGCCCGTGACAGTTAGGCTTCAGAAACAGCCAGCACACATCATGCATTTGGTAGATGACAAGCCTTGGTTTTGGGATATACAAAATTACCTTCAGAACGAAGCCTACCCGGAGGGATCCACCAAAACTGATCAACGGACATTAAGACAGTTAGCGTCTGGATACTTCCTTACTGGGGGAATTCTGTATAAAAGAAGTTGGAACGGCTTGCACCTAAGGTGCGTTGGTGAAGAGGAGGCTCAAACCATTATGGATTCCGTGCATAATGGGGAATCTGGGTCACACATGCATGGGATAGCCTTGGCTCGGAAAATCATGAACCTAGGTTATTACTGGTCAACTATGAACGCGGATTGTGTGAGGCACACGCGGAAGTGCCATGAGTGCCAAATTTTCGCTAAGCTGCAAAAACGGCCTCCGGTCAATTTAAATCCAATTGCTTCACCGTGGCCTTTTCCAACTTGGGGCATAGATGTAATTGGAAAAATCCACCCGAAAGCCTCTAATGGCCATCAGTTTATCCTGGTCGCTGTAGATTATTTCACCAAATGGATTGAGGCAGCTTCCTTTTCAGTTTTGAACGCCAAGAAGGCAGTGCAGTTTGTACGTGCCAACATCCTTTGTCGGTACGGAACACCATTCGAGATCATTACTGATAACGGGTCTCATTTTCAAGGCGAATTCGCTGACCTCTTAAAGCAAAAGAAGATTCAACATCATAAGTCCTCACCCTATCGCCCACAAACAAATGGGGCCGTCGAAGCTGCGAACAAGGCTATAAAAGTCATTTTGCAAAAGACAGTTCAAAAACATAGGGCATGGCATGAACAATTACCAAATGTTTTGTGGGGATACAGGACTTCTATCAGAATGCCTACTGGGGCGACTCCGTATTCTTTGGTATATGGTATGGAAGCAGTACTGCCTATTGAGCTGGAAGTTCAGTCGGCAAGAATTATCCGGGAAAGCCAGATCAGTGAAGCAGATTGGGCTGAGAATTATCATTTACAACTCTTGGGAATGGATGAGAAGCGATTGCAAGCGATCCACCAAGCTCAAGTTTACCAAAGAAGAATGGCGCGGCATTTTAACAAGAAGGTTAAAGACCGGAAACTCGAAGAAGGTTTTTTGGTCCTGAAAGAAATTAGACAGCCAATCCTGGACCCACGTGGGAAGTTTCGTCCTCATTGGGCTGGACCCTACGTATTGAAGAAAATATTATCCGGCGGAGCCGTCATCTTGACTGATTTGGATGGTTTGGAATTCACAAATCCGTGTAATTTAGATCAGTTAAGAAGATATTTTGTGTAGTTGTAATCATTTGCATAATGTAGAAAGAGCTACATTAGACCTGATTCTCCTTGGAAAAAAAAGAAATTATGTATCGGAGATATGTAGGCAGCCCTCTTTGGGCGCGGTCTAAGCATTAATAAAAAAAACATTTCATATTTCATTCTTCTTTGCCAAATAAAAAAAAAGAAAAGAAAGAACCGCTAAGTTGAAAACCCGAAAGGGCGGCTTAGGCAAAAAGGGGTAGCTCGCTAAGCTGAAAACCCGAAAGGGCGGCTTAGGCAAAAATTAGAGCTTGAATAAATAAAAGTTGGCAAATGCTTGGAAAGTTCAAACGCCCAATGACAAAGTCAAATAATCCAGAATCAAGCAAGAGAGTCCAAAATAACTAAAGAAAGTGTAAAGCATACATCCAAAGATAAATCCAAAGTCCCAAACAAAAGGCAAAACAAGAAAAAGATCACAAAAGTTCATAAGAGTCTAGGTATCCCGTCGCCTCCGCGGAGCGGCATCCTCTGAGTCTTCTATTGAACTCTGCCCAGCCTTGCCTGTCCGAGGGGCCAGCACAATCTCCTCACTTGTCCCAACCTCCTCTTCAACATCAGCCTGAACCCAACCTTCAAGAACACTCAGCAGTGCAGTCCTCCTTGGTCTTTCAATCGGCCAGACAGCGGCAATGAACCAGGCCCGGTACTCGGGAGAAGTCTGAACACTGGTAGGATCGGGTAGAGGTCTCACCATGCGGTGATCTCTAACCCAAGCTTTAAGGACAGCTCGGGTAACACCAGCAGTAATGGCAGCATCAGTCGAAATATCATCCATAATGGGGACAGTCTGATCTATCCCCATCTGCCTCAAAACACGCGAAGCGCAGTACCAAGTGCAGTGGGTAAGGCCTAGGAGGTAAACCCGAGAATGGCGGAAGCTGACCTGAATAAAGCGGCTGATATTGTACCAAGGGATGAACCACAGTATCTCATTCGGACCTAATTCAACTAGCCACGAAGTCCATGTTTCAATAGAAGGGTGCGAGATTAAGATTTTTCGCATGCGATACTGGGAAGGGTTGTAAGGAAGGGAGGTAGGAGCAGCCACCACTTGAAGATGATCCCTCAACCAAACCTGAGTAATAGATCTTTTCTATTACGAAGAAACAAATTAAAAAGAAGAAGAAGAATGAGGTAGGATAATAGAAAAAATACCTGGAGAATGATGGGGGAAACAGTCCAATCATCGAACCCTAAAGCGGCTCTGTCGAGGCTTCTAATGGTCTCTGCCAGCACAACACTGCCAATGCAACCCATATCCTCCATTTGCCAAACCATGGGACAAAGCCGCAAGTCTCCAAAACCTGGGTCCCGGTTGAATAAGAAACCAGCCAATAAGCAGAAAACCAGGGCCCGCATCCTCAGCCTCATCCGGTCAGGGCCGTCCAAGCAAGTCTCTGAAAATTCATCAATCAGGGGCAGCAGAATCGCCTTCTGATCATCCACAATCATAGCCTTAGCCTGTGGTCGGCTAAACTGAAACAAGTTCTCAAATGACTTAACATACCCAACTTTCACCTCGTGCCTAACCAAGGGAGCATTGGGATCACACCCTATAATCGCACAAAATTCCTCAAAAAGAGGGCACATTTCCTCCATCATAGCCCCAAACCGAAAAACGTGAGCCTCAGGATCCCAAAATCTAATACAGGCTCGCAAAAAGTCCCAGTCAACTACTACGCCCCTAAGAGTGATAACAGGAGAAATTCCGTACCTCCCCAAATTGATCTTTTCAACTTTGGAGAGACTCCTGGTCCAGCTATGCATGCTATGGTTGTAAAAGGGATTCATGTTTTTTATTTATTTATTTATCCTATTTTTATTAATTAAAAAAAATAAAAAAAAATAAATATAATAATAAATAAAATAAATAAATAATAATAAGTAAAAAAAAAAGGGGGGGGCAAGGTGTGTTTTTTTAAATTGGATTTCTCTTCTGTTCAAATCTAATAAACGTGCATACTTTCAGTATTAATCAAATGCAGGTACAAATAAGTTAAGTACAGAAACACAGGCCAAGATTCAGTACACGAAAATAAAGAGGAAAGAAAATAAAGGAAAGCAAGGAAGTCTAGCAGCTATCAGCGGCGAGACCTCCTCCTCCTCCGGTCGTCAAAAGCCTGCAGTGTCCAAGCTGAAGTTAGTTCCTCCTGCATTCTAAGGATTAGCTCCATCATCTGACTGATCAAGCCGTCAGGAACCTGGAAGTCACACAAAAAATATATATAAGTCAATATACATACAAATCTCTTACAAATCCTTTTTATGAGAGATTTATCAGTCATTACCTCATTAATGTCATCAGGAGGAAGAGCCAGGCGATTCACACGCTCCAGGGACACCTCCCGAAGAGATGAAGTACCCTCAGGAGTGTAATAGGAAATGCTGTATGGAAGGTGCAAATTGGCCAAACCCGGATGGACTGGCCTGGTAGCCTCTGAAATAGCCTGGGGAATCCTGAAGGCACCAGCCGCATGGCTGGGGCCAGCTCGAGACGGACCCTCCACCGGAGTAGAAGAAGAAGGACGGGACGTAGGCCTCCTCCCTAGAGTCCTGGCAGAGGAGCCTGAAGCCCGAGAGGAACGGGTGCCGAGCGGCTGGAAAGGGGTCGACCTCGGGAGACTGTCAAGCCTAGAGCCGATGGGCCGCATCAGAAACACCTGGCAGAATTCGTCATAATCTCCACCCCGGATCAATTCCATATGTGGGATACCTTTAGTATGGGCATCTGTAAGAACCATTTGTTTGCCCGCTCGCATGTCCTCAGGAGGAGGAAGAGGAACGGAGCGGCAGCCCCTAACCTGGAAGTGCACTCGCTCACCCAGGTAATAACGTCTCAGAACGGGATGTGGTAAGACAAACCGCCGCCGAGACAGAGCCTCTGATCGCCTGAAATGGGGATCAGCCTCAATCCAACGTTGGAGTCGGGTATTCATCGCCCCTACCTCAGCCTGTGTAAGGGAAGCAAATGTGTTAATAAATCTGTTATTTTTCACACGACCAAGGGAAATTAAGAGGGCACTCGCCTGCTCTATGGTACAAGTATCGAAGAAGCTCCGCAAATCCCCTAAAGACTTCTGGCGTAGAACAGACTGGTGATTAGCTCGGTACCATCTCCAAGCCAAAGGTACCAACCCTAGCCCAAGATCAGCATGAGTGAGCTCTGGGCGGAGGTAGGGAAAATACTCAAAAGCCCAAGTCTGCAAAAAACGAAGGAATGGATCAATAATAAAAAGGGGGGGAAAAGAAAAGGAAAAGACAACACAGAATGAGGATATGCTCTTTACATTACCTCCCAGAAATAGTAGGTCCCGCTGAGCTTACAGTGGCCTCGACTCAGATCGCACATATCATCATACATGCGGCTCAGAATAGCACCGGCCCAGTCGTACTCAGTAAGATGGGCCAAGTCCTCCAAACTCTTCAGAATAGAGGGATTAAACTTCTCTTTTCTGTTAGACCAGAAAGACGACGCAAACAACAGCAACAGAGTGAATCTAGCTACCTGAGTAGCCGTTAGCTCTCCCTGTCTATGTCTGGCATAAATGTCAGGGGCCTGGAGAGATAACCAGTGCCTCGAAACACTCAGATCGGGAGTAGAATAGCTAGGTCTAACAATCCGGGGAAGGTCAATCCCTATCAGCTCCGTCATTCGGTCGGGGGTGACCGCAGTCCTCCAATCGTCATATAGCTCGATCGGCCGAGTACCAAAAGGAATCCCAAAAATCAATGAAAAGTCGGTCGGGGTCATCGTCATCTCACCCCAAGAGAAGTGGAAAGTGTTGGTGGTGTCCCACCATCTCTCAGCCAATGCACCCAGTAGGCTCTTATAATTCTGCCTACCCAGCTCGAAGTTTCTTAAGAAGTCCAGGTGAGAAGGGCCAATGATGGCTCCAACCGGGTTATTATGATCAAGTATGTCAAACGGGATCTCAGCAATGGAGGACTTGCCTACGTCCAGCCTAATGTATGCACCCTAAAAGGTAAAACAGTTTAAGGTTATCCTTTGGTTCCTAACTAAAAGATATCTTAATCCCCTCCTAGCATGCATACTAATAAAAATGGTAAGCACAAAAAGAAGTCAATTACAATTTGGCCTAAGGCCCAAAGAAATTACAATTTGGCCTAAGGCCCAAAAATCACAATTTGGCCTAAGGCCCAAAGAAATCACAGTTTGGCCTAAGGCCCAAAAAATTACATTTCGGCCTAAGGCCCAAAATCACAATTTGGCCCTAAAATAATGGACAATATGCCAACAAAGCAAGCGTACCTGGGCAAAGACGCCGGTCATAGAAGCGTGAGTATCAGCATCCGCCATGAGATCGACATCACTGAAAGAGATCTCCAGAGACTCCAGCAGATCCTTGTCGCTGCCATAATCGGAGAAAGCCATGATGAGAGATTTGGGAGAATTTGAGAGAGAGCCTTAGAGTAAGAGGATGGAAATGAATGAAAAAAAAGAAAGTTTAAGCTATTTATAGAAGAAAAAAGGAGCCAAAAGGCGGGTCTTCTGGACGCGTCTGTTTTTCGCCTTCAAAATTTGTGTTTCAGACAACCACCGACTCCCATAAATCATTTTTATGGTCGCCGGTGGGGGGCAGCTATGAATACTCAAATTTTGAGGCTCAAAGAGCCATTTTTTCCAGACTGCAAACAGTCCAGTCGGACTGGAGGTCATTTAAAAAGTTCACCGGAAGTGTGCCAATATGGTACTTGAAATGTCCGAAAAATTATGAGGATCACGGAACTGGTCTCGGAATATTTTTTGGAGGTCCGGAACTCCCGGAAAAGCCTCCGGAACGAAAAAAGAAAAAGAAAGGGGAAAAGGCACACATGCCCGCCCGCGGGGGTGGGCATGCCCGCCCAAGCCAGGCGGGTACACCATGCCCGCCTGGCTTGGGCGGGCGCGCCCGCCCAGCATGGCGGGCGTCCCCGCCCAGACCAGGCGGGCATGCCCGCCCTCGAAGGCGGGCAGGGGCGCCCGGGGTCACGTTTTTCCTATAAAAAACGGCTCTGGGGCTCCGTTTTGAGACACTCAGTCTGTGTTAACGGACGCTCCTTCTCCCTACACTCTTTGCGATTCTTTACTGTTTTCTTGCATTTTTTAATTTTAGTTTTATTTTATTGTTGTGATACTTGGTCACTTAAAATTAAATTAAAATTAATTCCCTTAACGAGGAGCTTAACCTGGAGTTAAGAAGCGGTCGACGATTAAATCAGGTACATGAACTGAACTCTGCCTATTTAATTTTAGCACTTGATGCATGCTTCTTTTCTACTCCTAATAATTCTACAACTGCATAAATGCATCCATGCCATCATTAGGCAAACAAATTGCCTCAATTAAATAAATTTAGGCTAAATGCCCGATTAATTAATAATCGCGGTATTAAGGCCTAAATCCGACAATATTGGCTCAAAACACCTAGTTAATTAATAGCTATGGTGTAATCGCCTTTATTTTAAACAAATCCTGCTTAAGTCCAATTAATTAATAATTGTGGCTAAAAGCCTTAATTGATCACGTTTTGGCAACAAGTTGCCTACAATTAAATCGATCTTTTGGCAAAATGCCTTAAAATTAATCAACTTATTTTGGCAAAAAGCCTTAAATCAATCATTTTGGCGACAATCGCCCAATCAACATCATTTTGGCAATCAAATTGCCTAAATCACTCTTTTGGGCTAAAAGCCTTAAAATCAATCATTTTGGCGACAATCGTCTAAAATTAATCATTTTTGGCAACGATTGCCTAAATTAATCTTTTTGGCTAAAAGCCATTAAAATCAACATTTTTTGGCATCAAATGCCTAAAAATCAATCAATTCTTTGGCAAAATGCCTAAACAAAATGCACAAAGCATACACACACTCATGCATAAAGCATCCTCATTCAAAGCCCTTCAAAGAAGGCCTATCGAACTACGTTGGCTTTGATCTTCCATTCAAACGGAAGTACGTAGGCACGTTTGGGATTTAACCCCGAGCGGCAAGTCGAAATCACTTTCAATTGGTCCAATTACATCATTCACCTTGCAAAGCATCCATTTCATTGGTTAGTTTATCAGCATGACATAGTCTCGGGATCCACCTCGGGTTCGTAGACCATGCCTTAAACATTTGGGATAATTAATCTAGTAACTAGGTTAATTAAAATTGGAGTCACTTAGGGTTTTTCCTAGTTTACCCGAAAATAATTAAACAAGGTGGCGACTCATACATTCACGTGCATTTCTACCCTTAGTCACATGCATTCATATGTTATGATATTCAGGGTAGGGGTTCACAAGGACAAAGCTACAGGAAATCAAGTTGTCAAAAATGGGTCAACTGCAAGCTCTCCGTTAAATTCAAGCCCATCAAGGGTAGATGACAAATCATTTCAGCCATAAGGATAAAGACCAAGCGGCTGCTCACCTTTTGAAAAAGCAAGAAGCAGTCATTTCCACAAATTGGATGACAACAAACACCTTGAAAATCAAGCGCCAAACATGGCACGAGTACAAGTGTCCTTATAAACAAGGATCATTTCTCAAAACAAGGAAAAGGAAGAGTCTCCTCAAAATTCCTTATGGAGAGGACAACCATTGAGGAAATAAGTTTCAAATTCAGAGGAAGATAAAGTTCAAGAAAAGGAATCAAATTAACCTCAAGAATTCAAACATGGCGAAGCCACAAACTCGAAGCATAAAAGCTTCTTCAACACTCAAGCCACTCAAGTTACCACCACAATGTGGGTATTCAAAACTCTTTGTGATGAATACAAGTCATATTTGAGTCAACCAGTGGTAAAACCACTACAACAACAAAGTCAGATTCGCCTAGGGTCATCACTATCATACGAGCTCGAAATCAAGCCAGAAATGAATTCTGCATCAACATCAAGTCGGGAATGAATCTCGTAAAGACATCAAGCCGGGAAGGAATCCCGCAACGAAATCAAGCCAGAAATGAATTCTGCATAAACATCAAGTCGGGAATGAATCTCGTAAAGACATCAAGCCAGGAAGGAATCCCGCAACGAAATCAAGCCAGAAATGAATTCTACATCAACATCAAGTCGGGAATGAATCTCGTAAAGACATCAAGCCGGGAAGGAATCCCGCGACGAAATCAAGCCAGAAATGAATTCTGCATCAACATCAAGTCGGGAAGGAATCCCGCAAAGACCTCAAGCCGGGAAGAAATCCCGCGAAGAAATCAAGTCAGAAATGAATTTTGTATTAATATCAAGTCGGGAAGGAATCCCGAAGAAATCAAATCAGAAATGAATTCCACAATCAGCATTAAGGCGAAATTGAATTTTGCCCCAACAGCAAGTCGGAAATAAATTCCGCACCAAGACGGAAAGGAATTTTGCACTAACATCAAGTCAGAGATGAATTCCGCACCAGCCGAGCACGAAGTTCGCATCCCAGAAAGAACTACGAAAGACCTGATTCTCCCCATCCCCCGAAGAGTTCTTGGAGATACATAGGTAGCCGCAAAGGCACGGTCACAAACATAAGTTTGCATCATAAAAAGCATTTTCTCTTTGCCAATATAAAAAATTAAAAAAAAAGAGAAGAAAAGAAAAATAAAAGCTGGAGTTGAAAACCCGAAAGGACGACTTCAGGCAAGAATTGAGCCCGCTAGGCTGAAAACCCGAAAGGGTGGTCTAGGCAAAAGTTAGGGCAAAGAGCCTGCTAGAGTTGAAAACCCAAAAGGGCGGCTACTAGGCAAAAGTTAAGGCGAAAAAAAAAAAGTGCTTTCACGAATTCTTTTAGAGAGTCCATTTTTGTAGGATAAACAGCAAAGTATGTCCTTAAAAAAACAAAAAAAAATCCCTTTCAAAGGTCTCCTTGGGAGTATATAAATCATTTTTTCCAGGAATCACTGAATTCCTTCGAGTCAAAATTCACTACAAGAAAAATTTGAGTCTCTAAATCGAGTCTCCAATGAGTCTTTAAAATCAAGTCCCCATCACCAGTGGTCATTCCACAACGAGTCACAAAAATTGAGTCATACTTAAAAGTTCATTTGAAAGCGTCACTCTTTGAGTCATTCCTCCAAAAAAAAAAAAAAAAAAAAAAAAACAGAGAGAGAGAGGAAAATGTCAATTCAATCCCCCGGGTTTCCAAAACAACCCTAAAAAATGTCAAACACAATCGTTGAGAGGTAATCCTTTAATACCTCGTCTCCACTCGGACCATCGTTTCTTCGATCCTTTCAGACGAGCGATGTCATCCACATTGTCCGTTTCCTCGAGTCATATAAGTGGCTTTGTTCTCTTTGATTCCTCAATTGATTGGACAAGTACAACACCAATGTTTTGAAGTATTCCATGGTTAGCACCATTCTGGGGGCAAGAAGTGATAAGAACCTTCACCATTCTCCCATCACAGAAGTAATCACAGAATTTTTAGTCTTTCATTAAGAAGAAATTCTATTTCAGCAAATAAGGGCATCAATTCTCTAAGCAGGGGGCAAAATCCTCCAAGTCGGATTCAGGGGCAAGTGTTATAAGAAAAAAAAATATACACAACCCAGGGTGAAACCCAACCATCGTCAATCTATTTTACACAAACCCAGGGTAGAACCCGGTTAATGGTTAACCTTTTTCTACATAAAACCTAGGGTGAAACCCTAACCAATAACCAACCGTTTTTCATCCAAAACCAAGCCATTTGATCATTTCGACTTTAGGTTGTGTTGACGCGTGTTTTTTATGCCCTGCCTGATCCAATGATGATACGAGGATGTAAAATGAATGGGTTAATGCTATCTAGAAGTCTTTTAATCCAAGGATTTAAATTAAAAATAATGTTGAATAGTTGGCTGAGTCATAGCTGCGTCACGCAAGAACAGCTGCGTCACGCAACTGTTCATCACTGTTCATCACTGTTCATCATGTTCAACAAATGAGTAGCGTGACGCAGCTAAAGTAGCGTCACGCAGCTACAGTCAGCTACAGTAGCGTCACGCAGCTACAGTAGCGTGATGCAGCTGTGTCTTGACCTACCCTATAAATACATCTCTTTCTCACAATTTTGACAGAGGACAAAAAAAAACACAGAACAGAACAAAAAAAGAGGAAGAACACGATTTTGAAACCCTAAAAAACATACTATAAAGAAACCACAATTAAATCCTTGGATACAAAGCTTCTGGAAATCTTAACTATCATTTGTTAAGAGATTTGATCCATTTGCAAGCATCAATCTGAGGATCAGGTAATTTTCTTAACATTCTTTGTATTTTTTATACATTTTTGTGATTTTAGTAATATTTTGTGGTTTTAGTAATCTAAGTTTCTTTAAATTATATTCTGTTCATATGTGGCCATTTTATATGTCTTTAAATCATATTTAAACAAGAAATGATGTAAATAAAATATTTAAAAACGAATTCTGGGCTAGGACAGTGCATCACGCAACTGTTCCTGGATGAACAGCTGCGTCACGCAACTGTTCATCCAAGAACAGCTGCGTCACGCAACTGTTCCTGGAAGAACAGTTGCGTCACGCGACTGTTCATCCTAGAACAGTTGCGTCACGCAACTATTCACTATTCACTGTTCACTATTCACTGCTCACAAAGAATAGTTGCGTCACGCAACTGTGCACTGCTCACTGTTCACTATTCACTGCTCATGAAGAACAGTTGCGTCACGCAACTGTTCATCAATTTTTCCAGAAAAAAAAGAAAAAAAATTAAATTTTATACGAAAATAAAATCTAATTTCTTCAAAATTTGAAAATGCCCAATTATGAACAGATCACAGTTTAATTAAACTTCGAATACTAAAATGTAATTTTATGTGTTTATTTATATGAATTTTGCAACTTATGTTTAAATGAAAAATAAAATTCAGTTTGTTGATTTATTTATATTTAAGATTAATTTGCATGTTTATTAACAATTTGCATTTCTAGTGTTAAATAATAAATATGCATGATTTTGGGTTTATGGGTTGGATTTAAATCGGGTAGAATGTATTTTAGGTTCAGTTTGTTTCCCGCCTTTAACCATAAGGCAAGAGCGAGTCTTTTTATTTATTTGGTTTGATCGCTTTGATTTAATTGCTTTAATTTGAATAATTGCTATGTGATAATTAGATTTGATTGGGACGATTAATTAATTTTTCACATAGGAACTCGGTTCGATTTACTCGGGTTGGGTTTAAATAATTGGCTTTTCTAAAATAAAATCAAATTAGAAATCGTAGGTTAAAAGAGGCCGGTTTTTTCCAGCGTCGACTTCCAACGGGCCGACGTACCTAATTCCCTTACCTAGAATCGTACTTGGTACGCCTGACCAGTTTTATTTCAAATAAAAGGCCTTAAATAATATGGGTTAAAATGGAGTCACTTTTATAAAATTAAAAATGGAAACGGTCCCATTGTCGAAATAATGGGTGGCGACTCAAATATTTTTTAAGACCGATTTATCGGCATCGCATATCCAAAAAGATTTTTATCACCTTTTTCCAAAACAATAATAATATATAAAAAGATGTTTTCAGAATCCTTCCGGGGTTCGGGATTTCGGCGAGAACAGTTTGGCGACTCTGCTGGGGATATGCACCCACTAATCCCCGGTTGTTTGTAATAAATAACTTAGTGGTTGCAATTAGGAATTGACTCTAAAAGCCTATTATTTCTAAATAAAATTGGTTAGAAAAAGTCGATGGAAAATTGTTAATCGTCCATATGTGTTTAAAATGCTTTCCTTTTCCTTTCCTAGGATTTTTGCATTCATTCGCATTCCTTGCTTCTCACCTCATTCTACCCATACTACCCTTCGGTACTGGTGTTAAGTTTGACGGTGGATCTAGCCTAAACCATGCGATTTAGGTGCATCCATCCGAGAATTAACATTACTACCAACCGCAAGCCTAGTACCTTAAAGGTGCGTCAAAAGGAGTAGGCCCAACAAAGCCCGAATCCTGTTTGCGGAACCCAGACTTTGTTAAACCCAATAAGACTAAAGCCAATGCATATAGTTGAAAACCTTAGTTACTTCCCCTAAGGTGCACCAGATTCTATTTGTTATTGTTGTGCCGCATTCATTTCCGAGAGTTGATATCGTCAATCTCAAAACCCCCTGTTGGTTGTCGAGATTAGACCAATTCCTAGGAAACAGATGTCGGAATTTTATACCAACGGAATCCGTGTGTGGGAGAAATAAGGTTGGAAGGCATGCATTTCTCAACTCCCATTCCCCTGTTTGATATAAAATGTACATATGTTGTGACATTCATGCATCATGTAACATTTTCTTTTTCAGCCATGCATCAATAAGAGCTACTGTTCGGTATTGACATTTGACCTTGATCTTGAGACTGGATTTCAAATTCGTTTTGAATAATATTATGCAATCACTTATAGTGAATCAATACCCAAAAGAAAAGGGAGTTATAAGGGGGTTGCGATTCCTTTGTATTGTCACATTTCTCGCATTATCTGAAAATAAGTGAGCAAGAGATTACAAAATTTGTAACAAAACAAAACGAGATCCTGCTTGGGGCCATATGTTCTAAGGCAAAAAGTAAGGATACAAAAACAAAAAAAAAAAGTAAAAAAAAAAAAAAAAAGAAAAATCTTGCTTGGAGATTCTTCCATTCCAAGGCAAAAATTAAGGACACAAAAAAAAAAAATAAATAAAATATCCCGCTTGGAAATTCTTTCATTCCAAGGCAAAAATTAGGGGCTTGAGTGAAAATAGTTGACCGTAAAATCCAAAAGGAATGGTCAACGACAGATAATGTCAGAAATGTTTGAATACAAAATAAGTTATTATCATATTATTCACACCGAATTTTTGATTCCAGTCGTCGAAATCGAGATCTTATTTCCACACCGATCTTTAGCACATTAGAAATGCATTTCTCATCCTATGTGCTTTCATTTTCTCATGCGTACATACAGGACCCATTTTAACTCAGGTACTTTTACCTATCAGTCAGAATTGATCCTTCTCGGGAAATTGCTTCGAGAGCTTGGAACCGACGCCCTGGTCAACGCTTGCTCAGAGTGACCCCAATCCCTGAGCCTACTCCAATCAGTCCTGTGATTCACTCAAGTTTGACAATTTCAGATTCAGATTTGGTAAAGATGGTTGATAATACTCCGAATGAGGCCGAGTTTTCTAAAGCCCAGATAAGAACTATTACTCAAATTGTAGCCGCTGCTCTCACCCAAGACAGGGCACAAAATCAGACTCCTCCTGCATCAAGTAACCAACCTGTGGTTGAGGAGAGACAAATCCCAGAACCTGCTTCAGATAATCAGGCCTCTGTGGGTAACACTGTCCCAGTCGAGAATGACGTAATCAAGCAACTTGCTGAGCTAAAAGACAAAGTTGAGAAAATGTCTATAGCGAAGGAAAAGGACCCGATCACCAACTTCCATGTAACTGAATATGTCTTGCACCCAACCAGCTCCACTTCGTTCAAAACTTTTAAACACACTATGTTTGAAGGAGATAATGACCCGAGATCCCATCTGTCCGAGTTCATTCGTGTTGCTCAAATGAACCGGTACAATGAAGAGGACGTGCTGCAGGCATTTCCCCAGACACTGCATAAGAGCTACCGGAGGTGGTATGATAATCTGGAGGTGGAAGTACAAAGGAACTGGGTCAAGCTTCAGATTGCTTTCCTTAAGCATTTCAAGATGGATGAAAGCGATGAGTTTAGTCTCCGTGATCTGGAAAGTCTAAGGCAGGAGAAAGATGAAAGCTTCTCTGACTACTACAGGAGGTGGAGAACCAAGCTATTTATGGTCCAAACAAGGCCGAAGGACCAAGAACTAATTAGAATTTTTTGTAGAAGCTTCTTACCTTTCTTCAAGGAGAGAATGCTGGCCCAACCTCTCACTGATTTTGCTCTAGTTCAGAGGGCCGGGCTGAATGTTGAGGAGCTTTACAAAGAGGAGAAGAAGAGAAGTCAGGGGTTTGTTAACTACCGACCTTCCCACAATGGTCATAATAGGAATGCTGGTCATGCAGCTACAAACCAGTCGGGGAGTAGCGATATAGTTGGAGCTATTAGGGAGAAAGCGCAAAGGGAGTTCACTGATTTGGGCAGACCTTTAAGCAAGGTTATGCAGTCCTGTATCAAGAATGGTGTACTGTCAAAGTTACCCATTAATCCATCCAAGCCAATTCTAGGCAAGTTTATTGATCAAAACTGTGAATACCATCAGTGTAAGGGGCACTCTACTGATAATTGCTCCAGGCTCAAACATGACATTCAAAACTTGATAGATAGTGGGAAGATCACCAAGCCTCCCAAACACAAAAGTTAGTTGTGATGGGTGAATTGAATAATTTTTTTTAATTTTGCTTTTTATTTTTCGAATGATTACTTTAAGAACAATATGGATGGATTTTGTTTACTATTTTAATCAATGGAATGAATTTTGACTACTTATTTTCTTATTTCTCCTGATTGTTATGCTTATGGCATTGATTATACCATACACATATTTGGCATAAGTGCATTGCATCATTTTGCATTTAACCTAAGCACCGTCGAAAATCCCAAAATAATCGAAATCGGATCAGACTTTAAGCTTGAATTCAGAAACGATTCCCAAGAATCATTCAGAAGCCTTTGTCTATAGTTGTGCTGATACGCCGGCGATCCATAAGTCAATTGCAAGACATGTCATCCCTACCGATCCGAATATTAAGCCAGTAATGCGAAAAAAGAATATGGGTCAGACCAAGAGTGGTAAAACAAGATGAAGGCTGAAGTTGAGAAGCAGCTAGATACAGATTTCCTGGAGGTAGTATAATACCCTGAGGGGTTAGCAAATATAGCCCTTGTGCTCAAGAAAAATGGAAGACTAACAGCCTGTGTCGACTACAGCCTCACACAAAGAGGGTTTCCCTATAAACGTTCTGATCAATAATGCTGCAAGAACGGGATGTTATTCCCTTACGGACAAAAAAAAAAAGAATGATGATGACAAAAAATAATATGATAGTTTAAAAAAAATATATATGTATATATAATAAAAGAGAAGGAAGAGCTGAAAGTGAGTCTTCCAACAAAAAAAAGAGTCCGTTTTATTTGCTGACTGCCAAACAAGTGACTAGATTTATTGAGAAGAACATTTTCTGTCGCTATAGAGCTTCTCATCACATAGTTGCAGATAATGATCTTCACTTCAAAGCAGGCGTCTTCCTGAAGGGAAATTCAGACCCAACTGGCATGGATCGTTCAGAATCCAGAAACTGTTGGACAAAGGTGTTGCTGAATCAGATCGTTAATCAAGACCAAATGAAAAGGTTTTTATGTCTGAAATGATGGTTTCGATTAAAAAAAAAAAAAAAGGGCTAGGTTGAAAAACCGAAAGGGCGACCTAGGCAAGAGATGCACTCGCTAGGTTGAAAACCCGTAAAGGGCGACCTAGGCAAAAGTTAGAGTTAAAAAAAAAATGAATGAAAAAAAAATAATAAATAAATATAAACAAAATTTTTGAGATTAACACATGGTGCTTAGTTTAAATGTGAAATCTATACCATGCATTTGTGACATACATGTTACTGGTTGCTCAATGTCATCAACTTGACTAAAAGGAGAATAGGCGAATGAGTAGTCAGAATAAATGATCATTGTATTAAAGTAGTTTCTCTTTACTTCAGTATGATGTTGAAAGAAGTAAGAGCAATAAAGAGCTTGATAGTAATAAAGAGCTTGATTCTCAAATTCATCTTTCCTCTTATTTCGGGGGCATGATTGTTGATTATAAGACCTCCCTCTCTGCCTATATGGTCAGCATTCGCTCATTTGCGCTGAAGATTTTCCACTATTGGTTTTGCCCGGGTATTGGATTCTCTCAGACAGCGATCAGGAGGACGAATACCATTTTCTCAGTGATTTCCTTTGAAGGATCAATAAAGAAAAACCATCAATAAAAATTCTTAGCCTTTAAATAGGTTCATGCATACATAAAGAAGTTGCATATTTTATCTTTTTCTGCGCGTTGCAGGTGATAAAAGGGTCATCCCTTCTTTTTCAAGAGTGTAAATCCTTTTTGTTTATGTGCTTTTGCTTAGCTCCTATTTCATTGTCTTTTATTAACTTTGGAATAAAATTGATGGGCATTTTGGCCCACATTAACAAGGCGGACCACTCTTGTAAGTAGGTGGGATGCCTCTCTTTTTTGTCTCTGTGGCTTTGTTTCCTTTGTGCAGGAATAAAGCAAAATCTAAAAAAAAAAGAAGAAAAGAAAAGCATAAAAAAAAAATCAAATTGGAGTTGGTGTGCGGCTCGTATACCTCAATAATTCCATCTACTCACCTCACAGGGGGGCAAAATCATCAGACACCCCCAGGTAAGTCTTCTTTCCACACCGCATCAGGGAAAGTATACCTGAAAATTTGGGACTAGAAAAATTTGGCGATTTTTGCTAAAATTCAAAATTCTTTGCAATGGACAAAAATAAAGTTTTCAAGGTTATCTTAAAAGATAATATTTTTGGTCTCAGGACAACATTCCGGACTGGGGGCAAAAATATAATCTTTTGCCCTGATGCAAAATTTCAAATTTTAAATTTCAAAATTCATAATTAATGCATGGGGGCATGTGACGCCCCAACATTTATCAAAGGCAAGATCTGTTTGTACACAGAAATTGCCCTTTTTCTCTTGAAAATTTTTCAGGTCAACCGGTGATGGTTTCTCGAAGCTGATCAAGGTAATCTCAGAACCAAACACTCCAAAGCCGATTATGCCGAGCTGAGGAGGTGGACAAAGCCGATTAAACTGTGCTTTGGACCAAGTAAGGTCTATATATCTACAGAAATCAAGCAAAATCTGTTTTTACACAGAAATTGCTCTTTGACCTCACAAAGCGAAATCTGTTTTTACACAGAAATAGCTATTTGGTCCCATCTGTTTTTATACAGAAATCAAGCAAAATCTGTTCTTACACAGAAATTGCTCTTTGACCTCACAAAGCGAAATCTATTTTTACATAGAAATAGCTATTTGGTCCCATCTGTTTTTATACAGAAATCAAGCAAAATCTGTTTTTACACAGAAATTGCTCTTTGACCTCACAAAGCGAAATCTGTTTTTACACAGAAATAGCTATTTGGTCCCATCTGTTTTTATACAGAAATCAAGCAAAATCTGTTCTTACACAGAAATTGCTCTTTGACCTCACAAAGCGAAATCTGTTTTTACACAGAAATAGCTATTTGGTCCCATCTGTTTTTATACAGAAATCAAGTAAAATCTGTTTTTACACAGAAATTGCTCTTTGACCTCACAAAGCGAAATCTGTTTTTACACAGAAATAGCTATTTGGTCCCATCTGTTTTTATACAGAAATCAAGCAAAATCTGTTTTTACACAGAAATTGCTCTTTGACCTCACAAAGCGAAATCTGTTTTTACACAGAAATAGCTATTTGGTCCCATCTATTTTTATACAGAAATCAAGCAAAATCTGTTTTTACACAGAAATTGCTCTTTGACCTCACAAAGCGAAATATGTTTTCACACAGAAATAGCTATTTGGTCCCATTTGTTTTTATACGGAAATTAAGCAAAATCTGTTTTTACACAGAAATTGCCCTTTAGTCCCACCAAGCAAAATCTGTTTGTATACAAAAATCGTCCTTTGGTCCCACCAACAATGATGATGCATTTTAAAGATATTTGGATTTTAATTCTACTAATGTATTGCAAAGTTGATCTTTTTGTACACAGGAATAACTTTTCTCAACAGAACCCTGGACGTGGCCAGATGACCGCTAACGCTCAAATCTGTTTGTACACAGAATGCTGATGTAGTCCGACTGGAGCCTTTAGGTCAATTCAATCAAAATCCTTCGAGCCAGTCAAACCGAACCTCGAAGGTATTTTCATATCCAACCGATCCGACTGGAGCCAACAAAGCCGATCAAACCGAGCTGAGTAGGTGGCCAGATGATCAAGTCAATCCAACATCTTTCAAGCCGATCAAACTGAGCCTTGAGGATGGTGGCCAGATTGAAGGCGCGTCAATAGGACCACTTTAACATTAATCGTTTATACGATTAATGATAAAGTGGGGGGGCAAACTGTTGACGCGTGTTTTTTATGCCCCGCCTGATCCAATGATGATACAAGGATGTAAAATGAATGGGTTAATGCTATCTAAAAGTCTTTTAATCCAAGGATTTAAATTAAAAATAATGTTGAATAGTTGGCTGAGTCATAGCTGCGTCACGCAAGAACAGCTGCGTCACGCAACTATTCATCCAAGAACAGTTGCGTGACGCAACTGTTCATCACTGTTCATCACTGTTCATCACTATTCATCACTGTTCATCATGTTCAACAAATGAGTAGCATGACGCAGCTAAAGTAGCGTCACGCAGCTACAGTCAGCTACAGTAGCATCACGCAGCTACAGTAGCGTGATGCAGCTGTGTCTTGACCTACCCTATAAATACATCTCTTTCTCACAATTTTGACAGAGGACAAAAAAAAACACAGAACAGAACAAAAAAAGAGGAAGAACACGATTTTGAAACCCTAAAAAACATACTATAAAGAAACCACAATTAAATCCTTGGATACAAAGCTTCTGGAAATCTTAACTATCATTTGTTAAGAGATTTGATCCATTTGCAAGCATCACTCTCAGGATCAGGTAATTTTCTTAACATTCTTTGTATTTTTTATACATTTTTGTGATTTTAGTAATATTTTGTGGTTTTAGTAATCTAAGTTTCTTTAAATTGTATTCTGTTCATATGTGGCCATTTTATATGTCTTTAAATCATATTTAAACAAGAAATGATGTAAATAAAATATTTAAAAACGAATTTTGGGCTAGGACAGTGCATCACGCAACTGTTCCTGGATGAACAGCTGCGTCACGCAACTGTTCATCTAAGAACAGCTGTGTCACGCAACTGTTCCTGGAAGAACAGTTGCGTCACGCGACTGTTCATCCTAGAACAGTTGCGTCACGCCACTATTCACTATTCACTATTCACTATTCACTGTTCACGAAGAACAGTTGCGTCACGCAACTGTTCACTGTTCACTGTTCACTGTTCACTATTCACTGCTCATGAACAGTTGCGTCACGCAACTGTTCATCCAAGAACAGTTGCGTCACGCAACTGTTCATCGATTTTTCCAGAAAAATAAAAAAAAAATTAAATTTTATACGAAAATAAAATCTAATTTCTTCAAAATTTGAAAATGCCCAATTATGAACAGATCAGAGTTTAATTAAACTTAGAATACTAAAATGTAATTTTATGTGTTTATTTATATGAATTTTGCAACTTATGTTTAAATGAAGAATAAAATTCAGTTTGTTGATTTATTTATATTTAAGATTAATTTGCATGTTTATTAACAATTTGCATTTCTAGTGTTAAATAATAAATATGCATGATTTTGGGTTTATGGGTTGGATTTAAATCGGGTAGAATGTATTTTAGGTTCGGTTTGTTTCCCGCCTTTAACCATAAGGCAAGAGCGGGTCTTTTTATTTATTTGGTTTGATCGCTTTGATTTAATTGCTTTAATTTGAATAATTGCTATGTGATAATTAGATTTGATTGGGACGATTAATTAATTTTCCACATAGGAACTCGGTTCGATTTACTCGGGTTGGGTTTAAATAATTGGCTTTTCTAAAATAAAATCAAATTAGAAATCGTAGGTTAAAAGAGGCCGGTTTTTTCCAGGCGTCGGCTTCCAACGGACCGACGTACCTAATTCCCTTACCTAGAATCGTACTTGGTACGCCTGACCAATTTTATTTCAAATAAAAGGCCTTAAATAATATGGGTTAAAATGGAGTCACTTTTATAAAATTAAAAATGAAAACGGTCGCATTGCCGAAATAATGGGTGACGACTCAAATATTTTATAAGACCGATTTATCGGCATCGCATATCCAAAAAGATTTTTATCACCTTTTTCCAAAACAATAATAATATATAAAAAGATGTTTTCGGAATCCTTCCAAGGTTCGGGATTTCGGCGAAAACAGGTGGACCCTTGGTTCTCAAAGAAAAAAAAACAAAAATAAAACAAATCTTTTTTCAAGCCCTCATCAAGAGGCAAAACATCTTTTTAAGCCCTCATCAAGAGGCAAAACATCCTTTCAAGTCCTCATTAAGAGGCAAAACATCCTTTCAAGTCCTCTAAGAGGCAAAACATCTTTTCAAGCCCTCATTAAGAGGCAAAACATCTTTTCAAGCCCTCATTAAGAGGCAAAACATCTTTTCAAGTCCTCTAAGAGGCAAAACATCTTTTCAAGTCCATTAAGAGGCAAAACATCTTTTCAAGTCCTCTAAGAGGCAAAACATCTTTTCAAGTCCTCTAAGAGGCAAAACATCTTTTCAAGCCCTCATTAAGAGGCAAAACATCTTTTAAAGTCCTCTAAGAGGCAAAATCTCTGTTCAAACCCTCATTAAGGGGAGAACATCTTTTTCAAGCCCTCATTAAAGGGAAAACATCTTTTTCAAGTTCTCTAAAAGGCAAAATTTCTTTTTAAGTCCTTAAAGAGGCAAAAACATCTTTAAGTTGCAAACATAAATTCATGCATTTGATCATTTCATTTCAAAAAAAAAAAAAAAAAAAACCAACGGCGGGGTTTCCTCCTCTGCCCATCCTCAAAATTTGCTCCTTCAGACAGCCACTGGCTCCCATAAATCATTTTTATGATAGCTAGTGGGGGGCAACTGTGAATACTCAAATTTTGAGGCTCAAAAAGCCAGTTTTCCCGGACTGCGAATAATAAAATTTGCTACAGTAAATTTGACTTTGCTACAGTGACTGTTTTCCCGGACTGCAAACAGTCCGGCCGGACCGGAGGCCATTTTGGAAACTCACCGAAAGTGTGCCAATATGGTACTTAAAACGTCCAAAAAATTACGAGGATCGCAGAACTGGTCCCGGAATAATTTTTGGAAGTCCGGAACTCCCGAAAAAGCCCCCTGAGCGAGACACGATGGCCACCGCCGCACACGGCGGCTCCAGCCGCCGGACACGGCTGCAGCGGCCGCCCTACCTTGGCGGCAACGACCGCCTTCGGTGGCCGCCCTGCCTCGGCGGCAGCTGCCGCCCTGGACCCATTTTTTGCCTATAAATAGGCCACTTACCTCTTCATTTTGGTTGTTCAGTCTGTGTTGACGGACGCTCCTTCTCCCCCCACGCTCCTTGCGATTTCTTTTACCGCTTTTTGCATTTTAATTCAGTTTTTATTGCATTTCTATTGTGATACTTGGCCACTAAAATTGAACAAATTAAAATTAATTAATATTCCCCAAACGAGGAGCTTAATCTGGAGTTAAGAAGCGGTCGCCGATTAAATCAGGTAATAACGAAACTCTGCCTATTTAATTTTAGCACCTCACGCATATTCTTCTTCTACTCCTAATAACTCTACAACTGCATAAATGCATCCACGTCATCAATTCGGCAAATAAACTGCCTCAATTAAATATGATTAAGCTTAAATACCCGGTTAATTAATAATCGTGGTGTTAATGCTAAATCCGACAATATTGGCTAAAAAGCCTAGTTAATTAATAACTATGGTTTAATTGCCTTTATTTCGAACAGTCCGGCTTAAGTCCAATTAATCAATCACGTTTTGGCAACAAATTGCCTACAATTACATCAACCACATTTTGGCAACGAATTGCCCACGGTTCAATCAATTTTTGGCAAACAAATTGCCTATAAATTAGATTAACCACTTTTTAGCGACAGATCGCTTAAATCGAAATTTTGGCTAAAAAGCCTTCAAATAATCACTTTTGGCTAAAAGCCTTAAAATCAATCAATTTTGGCGACAATCGCCCAATCAACACTTTTGGCAAATAAATTGCCTAAATCAACTCATTTTGGCTAAAAGCCTGAAAATCAATCAATTTTGGCGACAATCGTCCAATCAACACTTTTGGCAAACAAATTGCCTAAATCAACTCATTTTGGCTAAAAGCCTTAAAATCAATCAATTTTGGCGACAATCGCCCAATCAACACTTTTGGCAAACAAATTGCCTAAATCAACTTATTTTGGCTAAAAGCCTTCAAATAACCAATTTTGGCGACAATCGCCTAAATCACATCAGCTTTTGGCAACAATTGCCTAAATCAAACTTTTTGGCTAAAAGCCTTAAATCAACAATTTTGGCATCAAATGCCTAAATCAAATCAATCACTCTTTGGCAAAATGCCTAAACAAAATGCACAAAGCATACACACACTCATGCATAAAGCATCCCCATTCAAAGCCCTCTAAAAGAGGCCTATCGAACTACGTTGACTTTGATCTTCCATTCAAACGGAAGTACGTAGGCACGTTAGGGATTTAACCCCGAGCGGCAAGTCGAAATCACATAAACATTTTTTCATTGGTCCAATTACATCATTTACCTTGCAAAGCATTCATTCTTTTGGTTAGTTGATTAGCATGACATGGTCTCGGGATCCACCTCGGGTTCGTAGATTGTGCCTTAAACATTGGGATAATTAATCTAATAATTAGGTTAATTAAAATTGGAGTCAACTTAGGGTTTTTCCTAGTTTACCCTAAAATAATTAAACAAGGTGGCAACTCATACATTCACGTGCATTTCTGCCCTTAGTCACATGCATTCACATGCCTATGATATTTGGGGTAAGGGGTTCACAGGTGGCGACTCATACATTCACATGCATTTCTGCCCTTAGTCACATGCATTCATATGCTATGCCATGTTTTCGGGGGAGGGGTTCACAGTTTGGCGACTCCGCTAGGGACTATACTTAGGTAATCTTTTTGCATAAAAGTGGACTACAATTGCTGTGTAAACTAACCAAGCCTTCTTTAGGATTTTATTTTATTATGCGTTGTTTTGCAGGGTACCCTAACATTGAATCAAGTATTCTTTCTTTAAGAATACGGGATAAAGAGAATTTGGACTTAATTGTACAATTTAATTAAAACATTTTAACTTGTGACTTATTTGCACGATTGAGAATCCTTTTCTCCATTGCATAAAAAAATGAATTTCTTCTCTCTCTGTTCAAACTTCTGAGTCTGGATAGCAAGTAGCGCTGATCGGCAGGTCTCTTTGATTATGTCGACAGACAGCCAAAGCGTCCTCCCTGTTACCGCAAACCATCCCTAATCCTTTTGGGGATGGCCCATGGGCATGCATACTGTTGGACCCACGCGAAACTCTTTGTTTCACATGTGGTTAGGTATATCCATGCTCAAGGTTCAAGGGTCCCTTTATAAGCCTATTCTCTATTTGCGTCATAGCCTATAGAACCTATCCCTTTAGGACTGTATGCACCCAATGATGTGAATCATATCATGAACAGATTATGACCTGATGTTGTGCGCATTCATGACATATCATCACATTAAGAGGAACACAAAACACCTTTTTTTAGTCATGCACAGTTGGACAAAGAGTCGATCTACCTCAGCTACCCACTATACCCTAATCCATCTACCTTTATCCTATCAGGGACCCCCTGTTCAAGTGCCAGCATCAGTGCCAGCCACGCCCTCAGTGCTATCACTGACCTCACCAGCTTCACCAGCCTCACCAGCTACACCAGTTTCACCTACAACTCCTACAACCTTACCTGCATCAATGGCATCAATCTCCGACATCCAAACCCTCATTGAACAACTAGAAGCCAGGATGGAGGCCAGAATGAATGAGGCATTGGCTGCCCAAAGGACTGCCCTGATAGCTGAACTGGGTAATGGAAATGGAAATGGGGCTTCCGCCGGGGGAAGTGGACCTGCTACCTCCAATCAGGGTCCTGCTGCTGAACCAACGAACCCTACCCTTAACCTGGATGACATGCCCTCCAGAACTGCTTCTGAGCTGGAAGCTCAGAAAATGAGAGAGAAACTAGAACTCCTAGAAAGATCTATCACGGCTCTCAAGACACAAGGAGGTGGTGGACATGGACTCCTTGTCCTTGTTCCCCAAAGCAAGACTGCCCACAAAATTCAAAATGCCCAACATGGACAAATTTGATGGAACCACTTGTCCTAAAACTCATTTGATAATGTATGTGGGTGCCCTTAACCCGTTTGGATTGAGCAGCGAGCTCCTTGCTCAGTTGTTCCAACAATCACTCACCGGTGCTGCTTTAAGATGGTTTGTTAGCCTGGATCGGTCTAAGATGAAGACCTGGGAAGACATCTGCAATGCATTTAATTCCCAATATCACTATAATATGGAGGTGGATGTTACTTGAAGGGAACTAGAAACCACCAAGCAAAAGAACAATGAACCCTTTTCCTCGTTCCTTACGAGGTGGAGGGCCAAGGCAACCCAAATGATTAATCGGCCTTCTGAGCAAGAACAGGTGGACATAATAATAAAAAACCTGCAGCCCGTCTACCAACAATAACTACGAACCCAGTATCTACCAACGTTTCAGTCGCTCATTGCCACTGCTACGAAAGTAGAAGATCTGATTCAAATGGGGCAACTGAAAGAAGACTCAAGAACCTCCAAATATAAGAAACCTAGCCAAGCTGGCAAAGTCCACGAAGTGGCAAGCATCACCCCCACCAGCCCTTTACGTGTGGGGAATATGAGAAATGGCAATCAGTCCAGAAGAACCTATATTGATCTCGAGATGCCAATCCTTGTGGTATTCCGAGAGGCTGTCAAAGCTAATTACATTAAGCCTTTGGAAGCAAGGCCTCCCCCCAAACCGTTACCAAGGAACTACAGGGCTGATGAATACTGTGAGTACCATCAGGGATATGGGCATAAGACTGAAGCATGCTGGACGCTCAAGAACCGCATCCAGGACCTGGTGGATAACGGTTCAATTATTCCCAGAAGCAAGCCTAACATTAGCACTAACCCCTTACCAAACCACGGGGTAAATGTTATTGTTTCTGACCAGGAATTGATCGATCCTTTCGAGCTATTCCTAAAAATGAATGGAATCTGTGTCCTGGATTTGAATGACCTAACTGAAGAGGTCGATGCTATAACCAGGAGCGGAAGACAGTATGAACCGTTAGTCTTGGACAAAGTCCAAAATAAACCCTACCAGAGGGTAGAGGAGCTAAAGGAAGACCCGGTACTTGCACAGCTAAAAAAGACACAAGCTAAGGTATCAATTTGGGAACTTCTAGCATCATCCTTTCCTCATCACCAGGCTCTTTGCAAGGCTTTGAGTCAGCTTCAAACATCGGTGGAAGTTAGCCCCGAAGTGCTGGTATCCACTCTCACCCAATCATCAAAGATGCAAAGCCTCGGGTTTTCTGATGACGACTTACCCAAGGAGGGAGGCAATCACAATAATGCCCTTTATGTCACTGTCCAGACTAGAGATAAAACTGTGCCCATGGTTCTCATTGATAATGGGTCAGCACTAAATGTCTGCCCACTAAGGGTAGCCAGTTGTCTAGGGCTAGAAGAAGCAGACTTCACTCCATCAGACCAGATAGTCAAAGCCTACGACAGCACTAGGAGGCAAGTATTGGGGGTTGCAACATTAAAATTGGCAATTGGGCCAGCCATAATGGAGGTACCATTCCAGGTAATTGATGTGCCTACTAGCTTCAACCTACTTCTAGGTCGACCCTGGATACATCATGCTAAGGCAGTACCCTCTTCCTTACACCAAAAGGTCAAGTTTCCTCATGAGGACAAGGTTATCACTATCCAGGGGGATGACTACAGTCAGCTCAAAAAGCCAAAGGCCAGTCTCTCTTTGAGGTCAACCCTGAAACTACCAACCTACCCCTCTCGGGATTTCAATATGACACTGTGCAGTTTATAGAAGGAAAGACAGCAAACTCTCAAATTCCCTTTGATTTCGGGACAGTGCAAATAAACTGCATAGTGCCTTTAATGCTAAAGATGTCCTATCTGCTTGGAATGATTATGGCAAGGTTCGGAAAGACCTACCCCGCACTGCAAGCCTGGGAGTGTCCGGTGAATGAAGGGACCTATGGACTGGGTTACGAGCCCACTGATGAAGACCGTGCTGAGAGAACCAAAAGGGGAAGGAAGGAGGGTATACAGATGCGGCCTTACCTTTTGACTCTAAATGGTTACTTCTGCAAACCGGGAGAAACGATTCCTTATCGTGGCTTCCAAGAACCATTTCGCTGCCCGACTACTAAGAAGATGCTACCTGGGTTAGAGATATTCTCAGATGTCTGGGGCAACAAGCCCGAAATAATAACTGAACTGGAAGTAGAAGACTTCATGCAGCCCAGTCTCTTTGACGAGGTTGCAGTCATTGTAGGAAATGATGGGAATCAAGACCTGCTCAACCTGATCAAGCCGAACGAAGGACCTCTCACCAACTGGTACGCCGAGGAGGATCACGCTGCTGATAAACCCCCTCCCGAGTCAAACCTAGTGCCAAAGTCTGTAATCGAGATTTCAAATTTGATGTAATTTTTGAAGACGATTCTATCATAATCAATAAAGGCTTGCAAATTCTTGACTACCCCGTATGTCTATCTTTCCAAGCATTTCCAAGCAAAAATAACAAAGATCAAATAAATGAAATAAAAAATGAAAAAGAAAAAATAATAATTGGCAAAGAAGAAAATGAACATACATACATTGCATTTGACTGTGTGAACAGGGAACAGGTCAGTGGATGTTTGAAGAAGTTTGCCGATTGTTTCATGTGGAAGGCAAGTGACATCACGGGAATTGACCCGGCAATAGTGGTGCACAAGATTCCAGTATATCCCGAGGCTAAGCCAGTAAAATAGAAGCTAAGGAGGCTAAAAACAGAATGGTCCTTGAAAATCAAGGAGGAAGTGTCCAAGCAACTGGAAAATAAGTTCATAGAACCCATTGCCTACCCGACATGGTTAGCAAACATAGTGCCGGTTCCTAAGAAGGATGGAAAGGTGCGAATGTGTGTGGATTACCGGGATTTGAATAAAGCATGTCCGAAGGATGACTTCCCCCTGCCACATATTGACTTGCTGGTAGACCGAATGGCTGGACACGAGATGGTCTCCTTGACTGATCTCGCTGTCGGGTATAATCAAATAATGATGCATTTGCCAGACAAAGAGAAGACGACATTCATCACGGAGTGGGGAACCTACTGCTACAGGGTCATGCCTTTTGGGCTCAAAAATGCCGGGGCAACCTATCAAAGAATGGCAACGACCATCTTCCATGACATGATTCACAAGGAAGTAGAAGTGTATGTGGACGATATGGTTGTCAAATCAAAAACAGCTGAAGAACATACGACAGCACTTGAGAAGTTCTTCCTTAGACTTCGAAAGTACAATTTAAAGCTCAACCCGGCAAAATGTCTGTTTGGAGCTACATCCGGAGTATTTCTGGGGCATATGGTCAGTCGGAAGGGCATAGAGATTGACCCTTCAAAAGCCAAAGCCATTCTGGAAATGCCGACACCAAAGACGGAAAAAGAAGTTCGGGGTTTCCTGGGAAGGCTACAGTACATCAGCCGGTTCATCAACCAATTGGCCAATACTTGTGGTCCGATTTTCAAACTACTCAGGAAAGGAGTAGCCGTCAAATGGAATGAGGATTGTCAGAAAGCTTTCGACCAAGTCAAGCAATATCTGTTATCCCCACCAGTTTTACAACCACCAAGGCTAGGAAAGCCTTTGCTATTGTATCTATCAGTGACAGAAGAAGCGATGGGTGCAATGCTAGCTAAACAAGCAGAAGATACAAGGATAGAAAATGCCGTGTATTACCTCAGCAAAAGGATGCTAGAATATGAGTTAAAATACAATAAGATAGAGAAGTTATGCTTGGCCCTGGTCTGGGCCTGTACAAAGCTGTAGCACTACCTCTCGTCTTACACTAAATACGTTATTTCTGAATCGAACCCCTTGAAATTCCTTATGGAGAGGCCGGTTCTTGACTATAAGATGGCTAAGTGGGTGTCAGTGCTCGCAGCCTATGATTTAAAATTTGTACAACGGAAGGCAGTGAAAGGCGGAGCCTTGGCTGATCAATTAGCAGAATTACCGGTTGAAGACCAGATGCCGGAGGTAGAATTTCCTGATGAAGACTTGTTGAGCTTGGAAATTGAAGTCTGGGAAATGTACTTCGATGGAGCTTCAAACTACCATGGAAATGGGGTCGGAGTTGTATTCAAAACTCCTTGTGAAGAATACATCCCGATAGCAGTCAAATTAGATTTTGACTGCACCAACAACGAAGCCGAGTATGAAGCTTGCATAAAGGGGTTAGAAGCAGCCCTGGAAAAAGAAATAAAGATCCTCAAAGTTTTCAGAGATTCCAATCTAATAGTCTCCCAAGCTTTGAGAAAATGGAAAATTAAGGAAGAGCGTTTGGTTCCTTACCTACAACGCTTGAACGAATTGGCTCAGCAATTTGAGGATTTATCCTTCCACTACTTGCCGCGAGCCAAAAATCAGTTTGCTGACGCTCTGGCTACTTTGGCCTCCATGGTTAATGTAGGGGGAGACCAAGTCATTCGACCGCTGACAGTTCGGCTTCAGAAATAGCCAGCCTATGTTATGAATGTAGTCGATGACAAGCCTTGGTTTTGGGATATACAGAATTATCTTCAGAATGAAGCCTACCCGGAGGGGTCCAACAAGACTGATCAATGGACATTGAGACAGTTAGCGTCTGGATATTTCCTTACTGGGGGAGTTTTATATAAAAGAAGTTGGAATGGCCTGCACCTAAGGTGCGTTGATGAGGGAGAAGCTCAAGCCATCATGGATTCCTTACATAATGGGGAGTCCGGTCCACACATGCACGGGATAGCTCTGGCTCGAAAAATTATGAACCTGGGTTATTACTGGTCAACTATGAATGCAGATTGCGTGAGGCACGCGCAGAAGTGCCATGAGTGTCAAATTTTTGCTAAGCTGCAAAAACAGCCTCCGGTCAATTTGAATCCTATTGCTTCACTGTGGCCTTTCGCAACTTGGGGCATAGACGTGATCGGAAAGATCCACCCGAAGGCCTCCAATGGCCATCAATTCATCTTGGTTGCTGTTGATTATTTCACTAAGTGGATTGAGGCAGCTTCTTATTCGGTCTTGAATGCCAAGAAGGCAGCACAGTTCGTTCGTACCAACATCCTTTGTCGGTGCGGAACGCCATTCGAGATCATAACTGATAATGGGTCTCATTTTCAGAGTCAATTCTCTGATTTGTTGAATGAGAAGAAGATTCAACATCATAAGTCCTCTCCCTATCGTCCACAAACAAATGGGGCTGTAGAGGCTGCAAACAAGGCTATAAAAGTCATTTTGCAGAAGACGGTGAGAAAGCATAAAGCTTGGCATGAACAGTTGCCAAATGCTCTATGGGGATATAGGACTTCAATTAGAACGCCTACTAGGGCAACCCCATATTCCCTAGTGTATGGTATGGAAGCAGTGTTGCCTATCAAGCTGGAGGTTCAGTCAGCGAGAATCATCCGGGAAAGCCAGATCAGCGAAGCAGATTGGGCTGAGAATTATCATTTGCAACTCTTGGGCATGGATGAGAAGCGATTGCGAGCAATCCACCAAACTCAAGTTTACCAGAGAAGGATGGCACGGCACTTTAATAAGAAGGTCAAAGACCGAAAACTAGAAGAAGGTTGTTTGGTCTTGAAAGAGATTAGACAACCAGTCACAGACCCACGTGGGAAGTTCCGTCCTCATTGGGCTGGACCCTATGTGTTGAAGAAAATACTGTCCGGGGGAGCCGTCATTTTGACTGATTTAGATGGTTTGGAGTTCACGAATCCCTGTAATTTAGATCAGTTGAAAAGATATTTTGTATGATTAGCATTGCATAATGTAAAAAGAGCTACATTGGACCTGATTCTCCTCGAAAAAAAAGAGATTATATATCGGAGATATGTAGGCAGCCCTCATTGGGCGCGGTCTAAACATTAATAAAAAATCATTTCATAATTCATTTCTTCTTTGCCAAAAAAAAAAAAGAGAGGAAAGAAAAGAAAAAAAGTGAAAAAAAAAAGAAAAACCCATTAAGTCGAAAACCCGAAAGGACGGCTTAGGCAAAAGTCGGGGCTCGCTAAGTTGAAAACCCAAAAAAGGGCGGCTTAGGCAAAAATGGGTAGCTCGCTAAGTTGAAAACCCGAAAGGGCAGCTTAGGCAAAAATTAGAGCTTAAAATAAATAAAGTTGGAAAATGCTTGGAAAGCTAAATGATATTCTCAATTTAAGCTAAAAAGTCAAATCTCATTCTAATAGCAGCCCAAAGTCAGGCAGAAAGCAATAAATCCAAACAAAATAAACAAATAATGAAATCTAAGTCCAAGTCCAAAGCAAAGAAAAAACATACATCCAAAGTCCAAGTTCCAAAAAAAAAAAAAAACGAAAGCCTATAGAAGTCTAGGTATCCCGTCGCCTCCGTGGGGCAACGTCTTCCGAGTCATCCCTAGTTGGTAAACTCTGCCCAACCTCGCCTGTCCGAGGAGCCAGCACAATCTCCTCACCAGTCCCAACCTCATCATCTGCGTCAGTCTGAACCCAACCTTCGAGTGCACTCAGCAGTGCGGTCCTCCTTGGTCTCTCAATCGGCCAGACAGTGGCAATGAACCAGGTTCGATACTCAGGAGAAGTCTGAACACCGATAGGGTTAGGTAAAGGTCTAACCATATGATGATCTCTAACCCAAGCCCTAAGGACGGCTCGGGTAACACTCGGGGTAATGGCTGAATCAGCTGAAATGTTATCCATAATCGGAACAGTCTGATCTATCCCCATCTGCCTCAAAACGCGCGAAGCGCAGTACTAAGTATAGTGTGTAAGGCCTAAAAGGTAAACCCGAGTATGGCGGAAGCTGACCTGGATAAAGCGGGTGATGTTGTACCAGGAGATGAACCATAGTATCTCATTAGGGCCCAACTCAATCAGCCATGAAGTCCAAGCATCAGTAGATGGGTGTGTGATCAGGATCCTCCGCATACGATACTGAGTGGGGCTATAGGGCAAGAGAGTAGGAGTAGCAACCACTTGGAGGTGGTCCTTCAACCAAACCTGAGTATTGGATCCTTTCTATTACAAGGGAATGAATTAAAAAAAATATATAATAAGGAAAAAATGATAAGGGGAAATACCTGGAGAATAATGGGAGAGACTGTCCAGTCATCGAACCCTAAAGCAGCCCTGTCAAGGCTCCTAATAGTCTCGGCCAGCACAATGCCGCCAATGCAGCACATATCCTCCATTTGTCGAACCATGGGGTAAAGGCGCAAATCCCCAAAGCTTGGGTCCTGGTTAAACAAGAAGCCAGCCAATAAAAAAAAAACCAAGGCCCGCATTCTCAGCCTCATCTGGTCTGGGTCATCTGAGCGAGCCTCCGAAAATTCATCAATCAGGGGCAGCAGAATTGCTTTCTGGTCATCAACAATCATAGCCCTAGCCTGTGGTCGACTGAACTGAAACAGGTTTTCAAACGACCTGACATACCCAATTTTTACCTCATGCTTGACCAAAGGGGCATTGGGGTCACACCCTATAATAGCACAAAACTCCTCAAAAAGAGGGCACATCTCCTCCATCATGGCCCCAAACTGGAAAACGTGGGCTTCAGGGTCCCAAAGTCTAATACAGGCCCGTAAAAAATCCCAATCAATTACTACAACCCTAACAGTAATGACACGAGAAAGACCATACCTCCCCAAATTGATCTTTTCAACTTTGGAGAGACTCCTAGTCCAGTTGTGCATGCTATGGTTGTAGAAGGGATTCATGTTTTTTATTTATTTATTTTGTTTATTTATTTAAAAAGAAAAGGAAGAAGAAAAAGAGAGAAGAGAGAGGAAACTGACCAGAAATTACTTTTGGGCTCGAATTCCAAAAGTGAATGTGATCTAAAAAAAAAGAGCCAAAAGACAGCTTTTATAGAAAAAAAAGGCACCCGGAGGCGGCTGCAGCCGCCGGACCCGGCGGCCCAGTCCGCGCCGCCGACGACGGCGGCGGCAACCGCCGATGCCGGCGGCCACCGCAAAAAAAAATGTCAGTACCATAAAAAAAAGAAGAGGAGTTTTTTTATTTTCAGTACAAAAAAAAAGAGAAAAAAATATATATTTTTTCCATAAAATGGACTGAAAGGAAATCCTATTTTCTTTCAAATTTGATAATCATGCATACATATGAAATTTTTAGTACTAACCAAGTGCAGGTACAGGCAAAGTTCAGTACAAAAATGAAAATAAGAGAAAAACAGGAAAAATCCGGCAACTATCAGCGGCAGGGCCTCCTCCCCCTCTGATCATCAAAAGCTAACTGAGTCCAGGCCGCAGTTAGTTCTTGCTGCATCTCGAGAACCAGCTCCATCATCTGATTTACCAACCCGACAGGAACCTGGAAATCATACAAAGGAAAATACAAGTCAATACCAAATCTCTTATGAATCTTTTTTGTAAGAGATTTTTTCAGTCTTTACCTCAGTAATGTCCTCGGAAGGAAGAGCTAGGCGATCCACACTCTCCAGGGAGACCTCTCGAAAAGCTGGAGGGCTGTTGGGAAGATAGTAGGGAATGCTGTATGGAAGGCGTAAATTGGCCAGGTCTGGATGAAGCGTCTCGGTAGCCTCCGAAATAGCCTGGGGAGCCCTGGAAGGACTAGCCGAGCAGCTAGGCCCGGCCCGGGACGGACCCTCAACCGGAGTAGAAGAAGTGGGATCAGTCATAGGCCTCCTCCTTGGAGTCCTAGTCGAGGGGCCCGAAGCCCGAGAAGAACGGGTGCCAAGCGGCTGGGAAAGAGCCGACCTCTAAAAATCATCTAACCGAGATCCAATGGGCTGCATCAAAGAGATCCTGCAGAGCTCATCATAATCTCCTCCCATGATGAACTCCACATGTGGAATACCCTCAATATGAGCGGCGGTGAGTGTCATCTGCTTACCCGCTCGCATGTCCTCGGGAGAGGAATAAGGGATAGAACGACAGCCTCTTATCTGAATATCCACTCTCTCACCCAAATAATATCGCCGCAGGACGGGGTGCGACAGGACCACCCTCCGCCGGGACAAGGCATTTGACCGTTGGAAATCGGGATCAGCCTGAATCCAGCTCTGTAGACGGGCAGTCAACGGCCCTATTTCGGCCTATAAAAGATGCAAATATGTTAATAAATCCTTTTTATTTAACATATCTAAGAATCACTAAGCACATACCTGCTCCAGAGTGCAAGTGTCAAAAAAGGCTCTCAGCTCCTTCAGCGATTTCTTATGCCGAACGGTATGAAGGTTTGTTCGGTACCATCTCCAAGCCAAAGGTACCAGCCCTAATTCAAGATCAGCACGAATCAGCTCCGGGCGAGTGTAAGGAAAGTACTCAAATGCCCAAGTCTGCAAAACAGAAACAGGAATCAGTGAGAAAAATCAAGATAAACAGAAAAACACAAAAAGGAAGAATGTTCTTTACATTACCTCCCAGAAGTAGTAGGTCCCGCTGAGTTTGCAGTGGCCTCGACTCAGATCACACATGTCATCGTACATGCGGCTCAGAATAGCACCTGCCCAGTTATACTCTTCCAAATGGGACAGATTTTCCAAACTCTTTAAAATAGAAGGATTAAACTTCTCTTTCCTGTTGGACCAGAAGGTCGAAGCAAACAACAGCAACAAAGTGAATCTGGCCACCTGAGTAGCCGTCAATTCTCCTCGCCTGTATCTAGCATAGATGTCAGGGGCCTGGAGGGATAACCAGCATCTGGAAACGCTCAAAGCAGGAGTAACGGAGCTTGGCTCGACAACCCGAGGCAGGTCTATCTCGATCAGCTCCACTATCCGGTCAGAGGAGATCTCTATCCTCCAGTCATCATATAGCTCGATCGGCCGAATGCCAAAAGGGATCCCAGAGGTCACAGAAAAGTTCGCAGGGGTCACTGTCAACTCGCCCCAAGAAAAGTAGAAAGTATTGGTGGTGTCCCACCATCTCTCGGCCAAGGCACACAGTAACTCTCTGTGGCTGCTCCGACCCATGTCAAGATGCCTCAGGTAGCCCAGATAAGACAGTTCGATAATCGCTCCAACTGGGTTTTGGTGATCGAATATCTCGATCAGAATTTCAGCCACAGAACTCTCTCCCACGTCCAATTTAATACGGGAGTCCTAAAAGGTAAAGCAATCTAAGAGTTACTCCTCGGTTCCTTACTAAGGATAATATCTTAGTTCTACCCTAGCATGCATACTAATAAAACAGTAAGCACAGAAAAAAAATTCACATTTTGGCCACAGAGGCCCAAAAATTCACATATTGGCCACAGAGGCCCAAAAAAATTCACAGTTGGCCACAGAGGCCCAAAAGTTCACATTTTGGCCCCTAAGGCCCAAAAATTCACAATTTAGCCACAGAGGCCCAAAAATTCACATATCGGCCACAGAGGCCCAAAAAAAATTTTCACAGTTGGCCACAGAGGCCCAAAAATCCACATTTTGGCCACAGAGGCCCAAAGATTCACATTTTGGCCCCTAAGGCTCAAAAATCTACAGCTTGGCCACAGAGGCCCAAAGATCTACATTTTGGCCTCTAAGGCCCAAAAAATAATTAAAACAAGGAAAGGTGAAAGGGAGCTTACCCGGGCATAGATGCCGGTTACGGAGGCGTGAGTGTCAGCATCCGCCGTAACATTGGCATCCTCGAGGGAAACCCCCAGAGACGCCAGAAAATCCTCGTCGCTGCTATGGCTCGGGGAAACCATTGAGAAAATTGAGAGGATTTGAGAAAAGTCTTTGAGTTTGAAAGTTAAGAATGAATGAAAAGTTAGAATTTCAAGCTATTTATAAGCAAATAGCTAAAAAGGCGGGTCTTCTGGACGCGTCCGATTTTCACCTTCAAAATTTGTGTTTCAGACAACCACCGACTCCCATAAATCTTTTTTATGGTTGCCGGTGGGGGGCAACTATGAATACCCAAATTTTGAGGCTCAAAGAGCCAGTTTTCCCGGACTGCAAACAGTCCGGCCGGGCCGGAGGCCATTCGAAAAGTTCACCGGAAGTATGCCAATATGGTACTTGAAACGTCCGAAAAATTACGAAGATCACGGAACTTGTCCCGGAATATTTGTTGGAGGTCCGGAACTCTCGAAAAAGCCTCTGGAACGAAAAATTAGCAAACCTGCCGGCCTAGGTGGCTCAGGCCGCCGGACACGGCGGCTCTGGCCGCCTGCCCCGGCAACTCTGGCCGCCGAGCCCAGCGGCTCAGGCCGCCGAACCCGGCGGCCCAACAGTCCGATTTTTGCCTATAAATTGGCCCCGACGCCTCCGTTTCAACTCACTCAGTCTGTGTTGACGGACGCTCCTTCTCCCTTACGCTCCTTGCGATTCTTTACTGCTTTTCTGCATTTTAGTTTAGCTTTATTGCTTTCTTGCTTTCTTAAGTGGTCACTAAATTTAAATTAATTAATATTCCCTTAACGAGGAGCTTAACCTAGAGTTAAGAAGTGGCCGTCGATTAAATCAGGTACATGAACTAAACTCTGCCTATTTAATTTTAGCACTTCATGCATGCTTCTCTTCTACTCCTAATTTACAACTGCATAAATGCATTCACGTCATCATTTTGGCAATTAAATTGCCTCAATTAATTAAGTTTAGGCTAAGATGCCTGGTTAATCAATAATCGTGGTATTAAAGCCTGAAATCCGACAATATTGGCCAAAAAAGCCTAGTTAATCAATAACTATGGTGAAATTGCCTTTATTTCAAACAAATCCGGCTTAAGTCTAATTAATCAATAATTGTGGCTAAATAGCCTTCATTAAACACGTTTTTTTTTCTTGGCAATAAATTGCCTACATTGCAATTCAGTTAATCTCTTTTGGCAAAAAAATTGCCTATAAGTAGATCAATCTCTTTTTTAGCGACAAATCGCTTAAATCCAAATCTTTGGCAAAAATGCCTTGAATTAATCAATCTTTTGGCTAAAAGCTTTAAATCAACCAATTTTGGCGACAATCGCCCAATCAACATTTTTGGCAATAAATTGCCTAAATCAACTCATTTTGGCTAAAAGCCTTCAAATAATCAAATTTTGGCGACAATCGCCTAAATCACATCAATTTTTTTGGGCAACAATTGCCTAAATCATTCTTTTTTTGGCTAAAAGCCGTAAAATCAACACTTTTGGCATCAAATGCCTAAAAAATCAATCAATCTTTGGCAGAATGCCTAAACAAAATGCACAAAGCATACACACACTCATGCATAAAGCATACCCATTCAAAGCCCTTTTAAAAAAGGCCTATCGAACTATGTCAACTTTGATCTTCCATTCAAATGGAAGTACGTAGACACGTTTGGGATTTAACCCCGAGCGGCAAGTCGAAATCACTTAAACATTTCATTGGTCCAATTACATCATTTACCTTGCAAAGCATTCATTCATAGTGTGAACCCCTTCCCCAAAAGCACATAGGCATATGAATGCATGTGACTAAGGACAGAAATGCACGTGAGTGTGTGAGTCGCCACCTTGTTTAATTATTTTAGGGTAAACTAGGAAAAAACCCTAAGTGACTCCATTTTTAATTAACCTAGTTACTAGATTAATTATCCCAATGTTTAAGGCACAGTCTGCGAACCCGAGGTGGATCCCGAGACTATGTCATGCTGATAAACTAACCGATGAATGAATGCTTTGCAAGGTGAATGATGTAATTGGACCAAATGAAATGTTTATGTGATTTTGATGATTTCGACTTGCCACCCGGGGTGAAATCCCGAACGTGCCTACGTACTTCCGTTTGAATGGAAGATCAAAGTCAACGTAGTTCGATAGGCCTTCTTTGAAGGGCTTTGAAGGTGTATGCTTAATGCATGAGTGTGTGTATGCTTCGTGCATGTTTGTGTATGCTTTGTGCATGAGTGTGTGTATGCTTCGTGCATGTTTGTGTATGCTTTGTGCATGAGTGTGTATGCTTTGTGCATGAGTTTAGGCGTTTTGCCAAAAATTGATTGATTTTTAGGCATGTTGCCAAAAATGTTGATTTTAATGGCTTTTAGCCAAAATGATTTGATTTAGGCAATTGTTGCCAAAAATGTTGATTTTAGGCGATTTCGCCAA
>NC_143153.1:12000569-12059568 GCF_041381405.1 Jatropha curcas
ATTTGGCCTAAGGCCCAATAAAATTCATTGTTTGGCCTAAGGCCCAAAAAATCACATTTTGGCCTAAGGCCCAAAAAAAATCACATCTGGCCTAAGGCCCAATAAAATTCCCCTTTGGCCTAAGGCCCAAAAAATCACAATTTGGCCTAAAGGCCCAATGAAAATTCACATTTTGGCCCAAGGCCCAAATAAATAAATGAGAAATGAGCTTACCTGGGCATAGATGCCGGTCACGGAGGCGTGGGTATCAGCTTCCACCGCCAGATTGGCATCATCAAGGGAGATCCCCAGAGACTCCAGAAGGTCTTCATCACTGCTATAGCCTGCCATGGTGAGAAAGTTGAGAGAATTGGAGAAGCTCTTTGTTTTTTTTGAAAGTTTGGAATGAATGAAAAATGAATTCTTAAGCTATTTATAAGGAAAAGGCTAAAAGGCAGGTCTTCCGGACGCGTCTGATTTTCGCCTCTAAAATTTGGTCTTCAAACAACCACCGACGCCCATAAATCATTTTTATGGTTGCCGGTGGGGGGCAACTGTGAACACTCAAATTTTGAGGCTCAAAAGCCTGTTTTCTTCCGGACTGCGAACAGTCCGGCCGGACCGGAGGCCTTTCGGAAAGTTCATCGGAAATATGCCAATATGGTACTTGAAACGTCCGGAAAATTACGAGGATCTCGGAACTGGTCTCAGAATATTTTTTGGAGGTCCGGAACTCCCGGAAAAGCCCCCGGAATAAGCCTGCCTGCCCCGGTGGCTCAGCCACCGGAGCCAGCCACCGAGCCGGCGGCCCATCCCGGCGGCTTAGCCGCCGGGAAGGCCGCCGACCCGGCGGCCCAGCCGCCGAAAGACCGGCGCTTGGCTGCGGGAAGGCCGCCGAGTCGGCGGCCCAGCCGCCGAGCCGGCGGCCCATCCCGGCGGCCCAGCTGCCGGGCAGGCCGCCGACGAACCGGCGGCCCGGCCGCCGGGCGGGCCGCCGAGACCCGGCGGCCCGACCGCTGAGACCCGGCGGCCCGGCCGCCGAGACTTGGCGGCCAGGCCGCCGGGCGGGCCGCCGAGCCGGCGGTCCATCCGGCGACCCAGCCACCGGAAACAGTCCGTTTTGCGCCTATAAATACAGGCCTCGGGCCTCCTTTTTTCCTCACTCAGTCTGTGTTGACGGACGCTCCTTCTCCCTCTCGCTCCTTGCGAATTCTTTACTGCTTTTTTGCATTTTAATTTAGCTTTTATTGCTTTCTTTCTTTGTTAAGTGGTCATTAAAATTAAATTAATTAATTTCCCTTAACGAGGAGCTTAACCTGGAGTTAAGAAGTGGCCGTCGACTAAATCAGGTACGCAAAACTAAACTCTGTTTTTTTTAATTTTAGCATTTCATGCATGCTTCTTTTCTACTCCTCTTAAATTCTATAACTGCATAAATGCATTCATACCATTAACTAGGCAAATAAATTGCCTCAATTAAATAAATTTAAGCTAAATGCCCGGTTAATTAATGATCGTGGTATTAAAGTTTAAATTCGACAATATTGGCTAAAAGCCTAGTTAATCAATAACTATGGTGAAATTGCCTTTATTTCGAACAAGTTTTGGCTTAAGTCTAATTAATCAATAATTGTGACTAAAAGGCCCTAATTAAACACTTTTTTTATTATGGCAATAAATTGCCTATATTTCAATTTAATTAATCACTTTAGGCAAACAAATTGCCTATAAGTGAAGATTAACCTTTTTAGCGACAAATCGCTTAAATTAAATTTCTTTGGCTAAAAGCCTTCAAACAATTTTTTTTGGCAAATAAACTGCCTTAAATCAATCAACTTTGGCGACAATCGCCCAATTAGCATCATTTGGCAAATTAATTGCCTAAACCAATATTTTGGCTTTAAAAGCCTTAAAACAATTCGTTTGGCACAAATGCCTTAAAAATCAATCTTTTGGCAAGAATAAGCCCAAATTAAATTCTTTTGGCTAAAAGCCTCAAAATCAACATTTTGGCACCAAGTGCCTAAATCCTTCAACCTTTTTGGCAAAATGCCTAAACAAAATGCACAAAGCATACACACACTCATGCATAAAGCATCCCATTCAAAGCCCTCTAAAAGAGGCCTATCGAACTACGTTGACTTTGATCTTCCATTCAAACGGAAGTACGTAGGCACGTTCGGGATCTAACCCCGGGCGGCAAGTCGAATCACATAACCTAGTTTCATCAGCATGACATAGTCTCGGGATCCACCTCGGGTTCGAAGACCATGCCTTAGACATTGGGCTAATTAATCTAGTAACTAGGTTAATTAAAATTGGAGTCACTTAGGGTTTTTCCTAGTTTACCCTAAAACAATTAAACAAGGTGGCGACTCATACATTCACGTGCATTTCTTCCTTTAGTCACATGCATTCACATGCCTATGGCATTTTGGGGAGGGGTTCACAGATATTGGCTACAGAAGCCGAAAGGTGTAAGAAGTTTCAAGAAGGCTTGAATGATGAGATTCAGATGGGAGTGGTAGCTTCCAGATTCAGAGAATTCTCAGCCTTGGTAGAGGCAGCTCAAGAGATAGAGCGAATACAGGTCAATCAGCGTTCTAGACGCCAGCGGTCTCAGCAGAGAAGAGACCAGACTCAGAGTGCACCCAGTACACATCAGCCGGAGAGCAAGAAATTCAGAGGTGCAAGTAGTTCATCTGGTTCTAGGCCTCCTTTTAGTCAAGGCTTAGTCAGGGGCACTAATATGCCAGCAGCATCAGTGGTGGCTAGTTCTGCCGGTGGTAGTCGAGGTTCAGGCAGAGGAACTGGTAGAGGCACTGGTAGAGGTGCAGAGTCAGCCGGTTATACTTCGTCACCTTGTGAGCATTGTGGCAGACGACATGGTGGAGATTGTTGGTTGGTGACTGGTAAATGTTTGACATGCGGAGCCTCAGACCATCAGAAGAAGGAGTGTCCTAAAAGGGCAAGAATTCCTACACCGTTCATAGCAGGCCGAGGTCGAGGCGAGACCTCCGGAATTCAGAGACAGCAGTCAGAGACTGTGGACAGGCCTGAGACCAGGGGTCCAGCCAGGGTTTATGCCATGCGAGCCAGAGAAGATGAGGAAGCTCCAGATGTCATAGTTGGTGAGTTTTCTTTATGTGATCATGGAGTTTATGCTTTAATTGATCCTGGCTCATCTCATTCATACATTAGTGTGCCTACACCCTGGGTTAAAGGGTTAGCGGTTGCACATGTGGGTCAGGGTATGTTGGTTACCAATCCATTAGGAGATGTAGTAACAACTCATACAGTGATCAAAGACTGTCCAATTGTTATTCATGGAAAGGAATTTCCAGGAGATCTTATGGAGTTGCCATTTAGAGAATTTGATGTTATTTTGGGCATGGATTGGCTATCTCGACATAATGCTCTAGTTGATTGTGCAAAGAAAAGGGTGACATTATCTACACCAGCAGGGGAAGAGATTACAGTAGTTGGGAAGCGGCGAGATTTTTTGAGTAATGTGATATCAGCCATAACAACAAAGAGATTAATTCAGAAGGGTTGTGAAGCATACTTAGTATGTGCATTAAACGCAGAGAAAGAAAAGTCAAAAGTGCAAGACATACCAACAGTGTGTGATTATCCAGACGTATTTCCAGATGAGTTACCAGGGCTACCACCAAGGAGGGAAGTGGAGTTTACCATAGATGTCTTTCCTGGAGCAGCACCAGTATCAATTGCACCTTACAGAATGGCACCAGCAGAGTTAAAAGAGTTAAAGATTCAGCTGCAGGAGTTATTGGATAAAGGCTTTATCAGACCCAGTGTATCACCTTGGGGAGCACCGGTATTATTTGTTAAGAAGAAAGATGGATCATTCAGATTGTGCATTGATTACAGACAGCTGAATAAACTGACAATTAAGAATAAGTATCCATTGCCTCGCATCGATGATTTGTTTGATCAGTTAAAAGGTGCAGGTATGTTTTCTAAGATCGACCTCAGGTCGGGATATCATCAGTTGCGTATAAAGGAAGAAGATATCGCTAAGACTGCATTCAGGACCCGATATGGTCACTTTGAATTTTTAGTAATGCCATTCGGTCTCACAAATGCACCGGCGGTTTTCATGGATCTCATGAACCGCGTATTTCATTCATACCTGGATCAGTTTGTGGTGGTGTTTATAGATGACATTTTGGTCTACTCCAGAGACAGGGCAGAACATGATAAGCATTTACGGATTGTACTTCAGATATTGAGAGATAAACAGCTGTATGCTAAGCTTAGTAAGTGTGAGTTTTGGCTAGAAGAAGTTTCTTTCTTAGGACATGTGGTGTCATCGGAGGGTATCAGAGTGGATCCTAAGAAGATTGAAGCTATTGTTGATTGGAGACCACCCAGAAATGTCACAGAAGTTCGAAGTTTTCTGGGTTTAGCCGGTTATTACAGAAGGTTTGTAAAAGGATTCTCCATCATTGCATCACCTTTAACAAGACTATTGAAAAAAGAGGTTGTATTTCAATGGGATGCTAGATGTCAGCAGAGTTTTGACACTTTGAAGAGAAAGTTGACTGAAGCACCAGTGTTAACTCAGCCAGTGTCAGGTAAAGACTTTGAGATTTACAGTGATGCCTCTCATACTGGGTTGGGATGTGTACTCATGCAAGATAAGAAAGTGGTCGCCTATGTCTCCGGACAATTGAAACCACTTGAGTTGAATTATCCAACCCATGATTTAGAACTGGCAGCCATTGTTCTAGCATTCAAAGTATGGCGGCATTATCTGTATGGTGAAAAGTGTTACATTTACACAGATCATCAGAGTTTAAAGTACTTACCAACACAGAAGGACTTGAATTCAAGACAACGGAAGTGGATGCAGATTCTGGCTAATTATGATTATGTCATTAATTATCATCCGGGCAAGGCTAATGTGGTAGCGGATGCCCTTAGCCGGAAATCCTTGTATGCTTTGAGCTTAATGAGAATTAGTATGGAGTTACAACAGCAAGGAGCTATTCTCGCACAGATGCAAGTACAACCATCTTGGCTTCAGGAAGTTGCAGAAGCACAGAAGAAAGATGCACAAATAGCCCTATGGGTTAAACAAGTCCAGGCAGATCATGGTGGGAAATTTAGATTGGATAGCAATGGAGTTTTGTTTTATGCAGATAGAATTGTTGTACCACAGACAGGGGAGATCAGACAGAAGATTCTGCATGAAGCTCATAACAGTCCATATACAATACATCCAGGTAGCACCAACATGTATCAAGATTTGAAGAAAGGCTACTGGTGGCCAGGCATGAAGAGAGACATCGGAGATGTTGTAACAAGATGTTTAACATGTCAACAAGTAAAAGCAGAACATCAACTGCCATCCAGGTTACTCCGTCCAATAACAGTGCCAACATGGAAATGGGATCAGATCACGATGGACTTTGTTACTGGCTTACCTCAAACACAGCGGAAGCATGATGCAGTATGGGTAATTGTGGACAGATTAACCAAGTCTGCTCATTTCCTACCAGTTAAGATGGACTATTCTCTGGACAAGTTAGCAGAAATTTATGTTAGTGAGATAGTTCGACTACATGGAGTTCCATCATCCATTATCTCTGATCGTGATCCAAGGTTTACATCGAAGTTCTGGGGTAAACTTCAAGAGGCATTAGGAACGAAACTGCATTTCAGCACTGCATTTCATCCGCAGACAGATGGGCAATCAGAGAGAGTGATTCAAATCCTGGAAGACATGTTGAGATCATGTGTTATTGAATTTGAAGGCAGTTGGGACAAATATGTATCTCTCATGGAGTTTGCCTACAACAACAGCTATCAAGCGAGCATCAAGATGGCACCCTATGAAGCATTGTATGGTAGAAGATGCAGAACACCTGTATGTTGGACAGAACTTAGTGAGAAGAAGATTTTGGGTCCAGATTTGGTGAGAGACACAGAAGAGAAAGTAGAAATCATCAGAAGACGGCTGAAGGAAGCAAGTGATCGGCAGAAATCCTATGCGGATTTAAAGAGAAAAGACATTGAGTATTCAGTTGGGGATAAAGTATTTTTGAAGGTTTCACCATGGAAGAAGATCCTAAGGTTTGGACAAAAGGGTAAGCTAAGTCCTAGGTTCATTGGTCCATACGAGATTGTTGAACGTGTAGGACCATTAGCCTATCGCCTAGCATTACCTCCAACCTTAGATCGAATCCATAATGTATTTCATGTATCCATGTTGAGAAGATACAGATCAGACCCCTCACATGTGTTATCAGCAGACGAGATTGAAATTCAGCCGGATCTCACGTATGAAGAAGAACCAGTTCAGATCCTAGCCAAAGAAACTAAAGAATTGCGGAACAAGAAAATAGCATTGGTGAAAGTTCTTTGGAGGAATCATAAGACAGAAGAAGCAACTTGGGAATCAGAAGAAACCATGCGACAACAATACCCGCATTTGTTTACAACAGGTAAACTTCGGGACGAAGTTTTTATTTAGAAGGGGAGAACTGTAACATCCTCTTGAGTTGAGTCGGGTTGAACCAAACCTAGTTGGGGTAGAATGGATGATAAGTGGACTTATTTGCATGGAAAGTTTAGGACTTGTTTGCCTCCAAACATATAGCTTGGGTAGTAAGTTGTAGCCTTTGTATACTTGAGGTACCAATTAGAGAGTTTACACAGCCAAATCACTTCTTCTAGAGACTACCCGTTCTTATCAACTCACTTTCCCATTTTCTCGTTTTTCCTTCTTTTCTTACTTGTCCCGCCCATTTTCTTTCCATTGTCAACATAGTTAAGCATTAAGTCAACTGCAAGTAAGTAGAATTCCTTGAAGTGTGATGTTATTTCCTATTTCATTGAGTTATATTGGAGATGAGTTATGAGAATTCTTGTGTATAGGAGAAGAAAGTTCAAAGGTAGCAGAAAAGAGAAGCTAAAACAGAGCCCCAGCTTTGTGGCAAGACAGGTTTGATATCTCTTGTTATTTCCCATGTTCTTTGCATGAAAAATTGTGTGGAGTGTTGCTCATGAGATCATATGTTGCTTATTGTGGTGTGAGAGGATTGAAAATGATGTGAAAACAGGGGATGGAATGAGTTTATGAACCAGAGTTTGCTGGAAATTTTACCAGTAACTTCATCTTGATTTTGACCCAGTAAATGATGGAACTAGGAATTGTCATAGAAGAGTTATTTGTTCCTCTATGTGTTATCTTTACGTGGGCTTTTGAATCATTCAATTTGGAGTTAGCTATTGAGAGTTATGGCCAAAAGAATACAGACTGCACAGAATCACGTCGCGCGCTCGCGCATACTGGAAAGCAAGTCGCGCTCGCGATTTCCTATTGCGCGCTCGCGACTTGAGTCAGGTAGCTCTCTGACTCTCAATTGCACAACTCGCGCTCGCGAGGATCACATGCACGGTCGCGACTTTGGCCAGAAGCTCTCTGACTCTCAGTTTGCGCATCTCGCGCTCGCGAATCACACAAGCGCGCTCGCGACTTCATCTCGCGCTCGCGACTTGTGCTGCACGGTCGCGACTTGAGCCAGAAAACCCTCTGACTCTCAAATGCACTTCTCGCGCTCGCGAGGTTTGAAGACGCGCTCGCGACTTCTCTCTGGGAAGCATCTCGCGCTCGCGACTTGGAATGTCGCGCTCGCGACTGATGCTTTGACACTCTTTTGCCTTTCATTTGCTATGTAATTACATTCCTTTGCTCAACATGCATGCATCCAATCATTGTAAAACAAAAATATAATATAAGAACATGGATTAAAACAACATGTAAGCATTTATATGGTGTGAAATCAAATCAATATGATGAACTATGACGTTGTGAAACCATTTATGTGCTATTGTGTTACATTGTTGACATGCTAATCTTAAGCTCCTTTGAGGTTAGGTAGAAACCATGTAGATAAGGCTATGTCGCGACATAGAATAGCAGATCTGCGCCCCATACAGTTTGGAACTCCGGCTACAGGCCGTTGAGTGGATATGATTAAACCGTGCGCTGCAAATCCGGTTAGGGGCACCAAAACGGACATTATTGGCATAGGCGAATCCGGTTCGGGGCCTATAGCATACAGTTTCACCCAGTTTCATACAGTTTATCTTATCACTTCGGTTTCACTATAACCTTATGGAGCCATACAGATATTTTAACTTGCTATTGCATGAATCAGACAGTAAAATAAACAGTAAGAAAGATCATCAAGGTGAAATGAAAGCCGTATGTTATGTGTGATTATATGTACTTACATAATTCTTTCTGCATATATGTGTGCTTAATTATGTCTTTCTATATTGAGATATCCACTGAGCTGTAATAGCTCAGCGAGTTACCTGTTTAACTCGCAGGTCTTGAGACTGGTCTATAGAGCGACAGCGTACAACTGCAGCAGTTCATCTGTAGAAGACACGGTCTTCAGGGTAGCTCCCTATTTTGATATGTATCTTTTATTATTCTTTCATGGCATGTACAGGGCACACAGTTGGGCCCATCTCATTTTGAACACTTGTATCATGTATATACATATTCAGTACACTAGTAATGTAAACGGCATCGGTATATATATATAAATATTCAGTATTATGATATCAGCATGTCTAATCATACAGTCAACCAGTGTTGTAGCATCTCGACTCGGTTCATTCGGGTTAACGGGTGGACCGGGAAGGGGTGTTACAAGCACGGTATAATCGGCTTTGTTATTCACCTCTTTAGCTCAGTGTAATCGGCTTCAGAGGGTTTGAAAAGAGTCCAAAGCACAGTTTAGTCGGCTTTGTTGTTCACCTCTTCAGCTCGGTGTAGTCGGCTTCAGAGGGTTTGAAAAGAGTTCAAAGCACGGTGTAGTCGGCTTTGTTGTTCACCTCTTCAGTTCAGTGTAATCGACTTTAGAGGATTTGATTGTGTCCAAAGCTCGATGTAATCGGCTTTGGAGTGTTTACCTCTTCAGCTCAGTGTAATCGGCTTTAGAGGATTTGATTGTGTCCAAAGCACGGTGTAATCGGCTTTGGAGTGTTTACCTCTTCAGCTCAGAAAGTATTTATGGGACAAGATAGATTTTTTGATTAAAATCGACCTATATTGACCCAAGTTTTTTCCCGACCCAAAAATCGAGAATTCCCAGTTGTTTTCGCACCGCCCCCGAGCGATCCGAAAAACGCTTGATTTTGTTTTTTGGAAAATTGGAAAAGTGATTATTAAGAAAAGTGGTGACAAAACACTTTTGGATATGATGCCGATGAATCGGTCCTATAAAACATTTTGAGTCGCCACCCATTTTTGCGGCAATGGGACCGTTTCCAATTAAAAGTGACTTCATTTAAAACCCAATTTTATTTAAGGCCAAATTATTTAGAGAACTGGTCAGGCGCACCGAGTGCGATTCTGGGTAAGGGAATTGGGTACGTCGGCCCGTTGGAAGCCGACGCCCAGAAAAATCAGCCTCTTTTAGCCTACAATTTCTAATTTTGATTTAGAAAAGCCAAATTATTTATTCAAACCCAACCCGAATAAATCGAACCGAGTTCCTATATGGAAAGTTATTTAATCGTCCCAAACAAGTTCAACCATTGCATTCATAATCATTCAAACCATTCAACCCAAAGCAGTTAAGTCAAAGTAAACAAAAGACCCGCTCTGGCCTTATGGTTAAAGGCGGGCCACAAACCGAACCTAAAAATACATTCTAACCAATTTGAATCCAAGAAATCCTAAAAACCCGAAATCATGCATAATTATATATTAATATACTAAACTTGATTAAACTGCGATCTGCTCACAATTGGTTGTCTCTTGACTTATTAAAAGAATTAAATATTTATTTAATTGTACGAAATTATTATTTTTTAAAAGAATAAAAATCGTTTCTGGAACCCTAGAACAGTCGCGTCACGCAGCTGTTCTATGGAAGAACAGCTGCGTGACGGATCCTATAGCTGCGTGACGCAGCTGTTCATAATTTGGAAAACTCCGGATTCGTCAAACATATATTTTAGATCCATAATTAAAAATATAATATTAACAAAAAACAAAATAAAATTATAAATACGAACAATTCCGTCACGCAACCACTAAATCCGTTACAGATCTAATAGCCGCGTGACGCGTCTATTCTGGGTAAAGAGACTACGTTTTGAACATGAACAGTTTCGTCACGCAACTGCCAGGTCCGTTACGGAACTACTGACTGCGTGACGCAGCTGCTCTGGTCCTTGATTACTTTTCAAACAACCTTTTTTACGTTTTTCTTTTACTTAAACATGCTTTAATAAAGTCTAAAAACACCCAAGAGTGAGCAGAATACTGTTTAACTAAGATTAAACTACTAAAGTAACGATAAAATAAATAACAATGAATTAACCACTAAAAAGACAAAGAAAAGTTTAGGAGAATTACCTAACCCTCAGACTGAGGATTGTAAACAATCTGAATGCCTTAGAGAATGAAATTTCAGGGTTCCAGAAGCTTTTTGTCCACAAGGATTCAACACTCACCTTTTTCTTTTTCTTTCTCTTCTTTTTTCTAATTTTCGTTTTAACTAAATTGATATCTAATGACTGTTTTTCTTCAAGGGAACTCAGAAGAATTTCTTGCAGAAAACCTAGCCGCAAGTGTGTATTTTTATGCCCTAAAATTCTTGTCCCGTTTAAGAGATAAAATGATGTATTTATAGAGGTAGGGCAACAGGGGCAGTTGCGTCATGCAGCTGACGGCTGCGTGACGGACCCGATAGCTGCGTGACACAGCTCACTTTCTGGACCGTTGCCACATACCCAAATAGAATGAAAAACCATTATGCCAGCTTTCACGGTGACATCATCTTAATTGGAGCTGCGTGACGCAGCCGACAGTGCCGTCAATCACCTATCATCTGCGTGACGCAACTCTTTCGCACTCCAGGCTCATTTAAATTGGTTTAAATCAAATCCTTGGGTTTAAAGACTTCCGGATAGCCATGACCCCTCATTCCGCGTCCTCGTATCCTCATCGGGTTAGGTGGGGGCATAAAGACACGCGTCAACACCAGTCCCATTTTTTTCTTTTAAAATTCTAGTTGTCTTTTTTGTATGAATTTCACATTATGCCCCTAAAAATCATTTCATCCTTTTTACTTTAGTTTTTTTTATGATACCAATTACTACTAAAGTAATAATAATATGAAAAAAATAATATTCATGTTTTTAAATATAAAATAAATCAAGTATCTATTCAATAAATCTTTTTTAATAAATTTTTTTCTATTAAACAAAAAATAAAAAGACTAATCAATACAATATAAAATATTAACTTCAATTAATCTGATTGTTGGATTATTGATTATGCTTAATGCTATCATTATTTATTTTTCAAATGATATTTAAGATTAAATTACGTAAGTATCAAATTTAAATCAGCTTAAAGACAAAAGTGACAAAAACAATGACGAATTAAAATTCATAAAATACATATAAAGTTAAATTGCATATAATTTTAGCATTATTTTATTTTACTTTATTATATTTAATACTTGTATTAACTAGAAAATAACTACTTAAAAATTTCCTATTATAACTTTAGTAATAGAGGATCAATGATTGAATTAATTATTTGATTTATTCTTTTTTTTTTAACTCAAACTTATATAAATAATTTTTATTTACTTGTAATTGATGAATATAGTAAATTTTTTTATCTTTTTTTGATGAAAAATAATTTAGTATGACTAAGAAAAATTCTGATTGATTCCCGACCCAACTCATTTTGTTTTGTCCAATACATCCGAATTTCCGTCCTGTCCCGTCCCAAAAAATGGAATGGAATGAAATAGAACTACATATTTATTAGAATGGAATTGAGATTCCATTTTCTACGTCCCGATATTTTAAAATGGGACTAAAAACTATGAATTCTCCTCCCAATCCGACCCATGCACACCCCTGGTTATCGGTCATGGCGTTCTAATTTAGTTTGGCAAAAAGGAGCTTCTCATATATGCAATATATTTTTGTTAAATTATTATTATTTTATGTGAATTGATAACTCAATAATTCAAAATATTTCTTTAAATAATTCAATATATCACATGATAGGTACTATTTTCTTTAAGCGAAAGATCTTTTAACATGTGAAAGATCTTAATGTCATAATTTAAAATCATATCAAAATTATATTCTTTAGTTTTTTAAAAATCATCTATATACTTTAATTAATAACTTTATTTATTTCTTATAATTAATAGAGAGATGATATCATGAATCAATATAAATACTGAGTTCATCCTCTCCAAAAATAAAATACTGAGTTTATTTTTTTTAACTTCATCTAATAGATTTTAAATAAAATAATATATAGTGTTGATATATATCCTCTTAAAATAAAAATATTTAAAAATCTAAGTTAGTGGTCTCTTTTTTCAACATTCTATTTATCTTTTCCACAAAATTTTGAGTTTTTTTCATCTTTTTCTCTTTGCATAAATATTTTTTCAGGAGCTGACTTGCACACTAATGATTCAGTTTTCCAATATTATCATTGGGGGGAAAATAAGCCAACTTTTCTCTTTTGTGATACTAGGTTCGCCATGCAGAGCAAAGAAAAAATGTTGTCTTTCAATTAAGATAGAAATCAAATTTGGAAAAGATAAATTTTTCTTTGATTTTTAGAGGTGGAACTGAAATTGACAGTTACCCTCTTATTCTTCTCGATATCAAAGGTAAGTAGTTTTTTTGTTTCTTTGTTAATTAAAAGTAACTCAAGAAAATCGTTCCTTTATTTCTTTGCATTGGAATTAATGGACGGATATGGGTACATTGATGGATAGTATATTAAATCAGATCCATTAATAATAATTAATTTATCTAATTAATTAATGAATTATAATATTTAAAGAAGTTTAAATATTATTTTAGTTGGTTAACAAATAAGAGTTAAGAGTTTCAATGGGATTACTGTTACTGTTAATAGTCCAACTAAAACAAAAAGATAGGAGAATACAATCTCTCAATGAACTTTCAAAGCAATAGCAAAAAATTGAAAACTCCCTCTCTCTCTCTCCCTCTCTATCTTTTTGTTCTCTCGTTCGTATAGCTAAGACAAAGGTTTTTAGATTGGTAAAAAAGAGCAGTTCATTATTTGTGATTGCTTCTACGATCAGTAGACTGGTGATACAAGACTAGAGGTTTACCTTTCACTGCACTACAAGAAGTAGGCATTCGATCCGCCCGCTTTTATTTTCATGTACAAATACATGATTACTTTTTTAACACTTTCTTAACTAAAAGAACTCAACAAAATAGTTCCGTTGTTTGGCGGTATGATCAAAACCTTTGTTAACTGAAACTATCAAAAGTAATTCAACATAATAGAGTTGAATGAGTAGAAATTTATATTGTATTGCTATGCGATGTACATTATATAACACCCTTTATATAGGTGTACACGGTATGTACAAAATGAAAAAAGGGATCATAAATGGGATATAATAGGATCAAAATCAGATACATAATCAAATATAATAGGATCAGAATCAAATACACTAGGATCAGATTCAGATATACTAGGATCAGATTCAGATATACTAGGATCATTTAGGATTTTATTCTAACAACCCCCTCAAACTTATGGTGGATGACTAGAGACCAATCTCAGTCTGGAAACTAGATGTTGGAAGGCCAAAGTATAAAAAGATTTTGTGAAGATGTCTGCAAGTTGATTAGAAGATGAGACGAAAATCAACTGAAGGGTGCCACGATTCAGATGAGTGCGAGTAACATGATAGTCAATCTCAATATGTTTTGTCCGCTCATGAAAGACATCATTGTCTGTGACTTGAATAGCACTTCCACTGTCATAGTGAATAGGAGTAGGTGTTGTAAAAGAAACCCATGTCCTCAAGTAGCCAACGTAACCAAATCAACTCAGTAGTAGTATTGACAAGAGCTCGATATTCAGATTTAGTGCTAGAGAGGGAAACAATGGTTTAATTCTTGCGTTGCCAAGATATGAGAGAATCACCTACAAAGAAGCAAAAACTAGTCGTGGATCATTGATCTGAAGGATCTCTACTCTAGTCAGAATTAGAATAGGCAGTCAGCTGTAGTGATGAAGAGAATGAATAAAATAAACCATGGAAGATAGTGCCTTTAACATATCATAGAATCTGGAGTACAACAGCGAGATGAACAGTTTGAGGAGAGATCTTAAACCAACTAACACAATTCACTGCATAAGCAATATCTGGTCAAGTAACTGTAAGATAACTACAAACCAGCTAGCAATATAAAGTAGGATCACAAAGAGGTTCCCCACCAAGAGTGTTAAGTTCCCAGTTTTCTTCAATCAGAGATTGAACAATGGTGTTTGGAGTATGTTATTTTTCATTAAAAGGAAAACGGAACGAACTTAGCCCACTTTATTTAATAAATTGATTTTCTTTATTAGACCCATCCATTGATCCTCAGAAAAAGGTTCTCTTACTTTGGTAAGAGTTTTATTTTGGAGTCATCACCTTCTTTAGGGAAAATTCTCAAATTAGTTGATTCTTTAGAATTGACTAACTCGATTTTAAACCAGAGACTAGGTAAGGGAGTTAGGTATGGTTTCGGGAAGGTGTTAGGCACCCGAACCGCCTGGTTTAAATTAGCCTCCTTGTTATCCATTAATTCACGAGTATCAATAATATGATTAATTTAAATTAATGTATAAAGATTAGCTTTAATGCAATATTTGAAAACCATTTCAATCATGCATGTCGTCAATCTCATCAAGCATAAGGAAATAAACCATCCACAAGAAAGGGGGGAGGAGAAAAGAGGACAAACCAAATCTTATTTACACATTCTACCCTTTAGCCCTCCAAATTTTTCAAACCCATAATTATTACATTTAAGCAATAATAGGAACCATTAAGGTCCTTTACATAAAGCTTACAAAGATGAAATCAAGATCCATACACAAAGAACAACAACCACAAATAATAGCAATCATTCATAGAAACATAAATTAATGACAGAATCATAACACATATAATCATTCAACAATGATTATAATGATAAATGTTAAATGTTAAGAAATTCTAAACTAAAGTCACATGAGTTAGATTTATATAAAGTAAACAACATTAAAGTAAAGCAAAAGCATTTATTTAAAGATTATGCAAGATTTAAAGTTTAAGGTTTTGATGTTCATCAAGGTTGATGAACAAATACACCCATCACTACCCCAAATCTTATTTGGTAGTGTTTATTCAATCCATTTGCGGATAAAAATGCATTCCAGAACAATGAAGTCTGGTGCTTTGCCATTGGATCTCCAAATTGGGTTTCGTGTTATTGATTTTTAACATTCTGGACCTCTAAAACGAAGTGCCTAGCGCTGCAGGAGAAGTAACGTGTGCCACTTGGGTAGGGCGTGCACCACACGTAGTGGCGCTAGGCACTTTCCCTTATCAGAAAGTCACAGAGTGGAAAACAGGGCCTCCTGACTGTAGGCGAAGTGGCGTGCGCTACACGTAGGGGCGTGCGCCCCTTGCACTATGGCGTGCGCCACTCCTGACATAGTTAGGGGTTATGGTTGTTGAAAGATTTCTCTTACAACCAATCAAATGAACGACGTTTTCCACACCCATATGAAAGAAAGGACGAGATCAATAGCTCTTAGAAGTTACCTTTGAGGGTTTTCCAATGATCTTTGTTAGATGCAAGAAGACCCCAAAACTAGGTTCTTAGATAAAAAAAATTTGAGTTTAAGATCAAATGTGTGTGTTTTATGGACTCTTGATCAACAATCTAGAGTTCTCTTAATTAGAAATCAATGAATATAATTCTATATCAAAGTAAGAAACACTTATTTCACTTTGATTTGAGTTGAGTTTTAAAAATGCAAGAGTTCTTCTTGTTGATCAAAAAGCCTCCCAAATGCACTAATCCCGAGGCCAATTTATAGGCAAATGGGTAGTGTTGCCTAATTTTAAGGCTTATGTGGAAAATGTCACTGGTGGGCCCCAAAATCGGGTCGGCCCATTTTTACAAAATTGGACTAGGTGGCATGCAAAACGAGGCAATACACTAGAAAGTGCGCCGGGCGAGCCTAAAGCGCTTCCTGACCCCGATTTCGTTGTAAAACGACCGGTGACCCAAAAAAGCAAAATTGATCAGACGTGTACATTATCTCAACCACGGACCATAGGTCCGAAAATCAGAGCAATCGGGAATTCTGATCTAATCTTTTGTTAAAAATAGGTTATCATCATTGAGCCATTATGGGTAAAATTTGAGCATCTACAGTGTTATTCGAGATACCAAATTTTGAAATCAAATGAGAGGCATAATTAGTCTGAGAGAGATAATAACCATTAGAATCAAAGTTCACTTCAAGTCCTAGAAATTAGCTAAGATTTCCAAGATCCTTCATCTCAAACTTTTGATTTAGAGACAGTTTGAGATAATGAATGCTCGAATTATCATCACTAGCAATAATCATACCATCCACATAAAGTAAAACAAGGACCAATCCAGAGTTGGTTTGACGATGAAAGAAGGCTGAATCATAGGCACTAGAGTGAAAACTAAGCTCGCTCAAAACAAAGTTGAACTTCATAAACCAAGTCTGCGGTGCCTATTTAAGACCATAAAGTCCTTTTCAAAGATGACACACTTGATAGGTAGCGTGTGGATATCTAGATGGAGGTTTCATATACACTTCTTCGTATAATTCCCTATACGAAAGGCATTTTTAACATCCATTTGATTGAGAGACCATTTTCAGGCTGAGGCTGTTTTCGCCGAAATCCTGAACCCCCGGAAGGATCTCGAAAAACGTCATCTCTTTATATGTTTATTTTGGAAAAAGGTGATAAAAAATCTTTTTGGATACGCTATGCCGATAAATCGGTCTTATAAATTATTTTTGAGTCGGCACCCATTTTTTCGGCAATGGGACCGTTTCTATTTTAATTTTATTAAATGACTCCATTTTTAAACCTAATTTTTATTCAAGGCCAAATTATTTAGAAAAACTGGTCAGGCGTACCAAGTACGATTCTAGGTAAGGGAATTAGGTACGTCAGCCCGTTGGAAGCCGACGCCTGGAAAACCGGCCTCTTTTAACCTACGATTTCTAATTGATTTTATTTTAGAAAAGCCAAATTATTTAAACCCAACCCGAATGAATCAAACCGAGTTCCTATGTGGAAAATCAATTAATCGTCCCAAGTAAATACATTCATTGCATTCATTCATAAGTTAATCATCACATCCACAATTCATCCATAATATATAGCAAAAATAATTAAAAGACCCGCTCTTGCCTTATGGTTAAAGGCGGGCCACAAACCGAGTTTAATAATATAATTAATATGAAACAATAAATATTAAATCTTAAAATCTCACAATCACAATAAATTAATTGATTCGGTTCGATTAAGACTTAATTTGCCCATTATTGGTCATTTTCTGAATTAAGATTAAAAGATCTACTTAATGGCATAAAATTAAAATGAGATAAATGAAAAATATTTTGAAATTTAAAGGCAGTTGCGTCACGCATCTGTTCTAGGAAGAACAGTCGCGTGACGCAACCCTTGTCATTTATTCTGGAACTTAGAACAGTCGCGTCACGCATCTGTTCTAGGAAGAACAGTCGCGTCACGCATCTATTCTAGGAAGAACAGTCGCGTGACGGAACTCCTAGCTACGTGACGGAACTGTTTGTGACTTATTTAAAATCCTCAGACATATTGATTATTTATTCAAAACATAACGTTAAATACAAATAGGAAGACAAAATATAAACTGGGTGCACGAACAGCTGCGTAACGCAGGTGGTCCAGTCCAGATCAAGGGCTTTTGGACATGAACAGCCACATCACGCAGGTAGTAGCTGCGTGACGCGGCTGCTCTGGTCCGCAACTACCTTTCAAACTACTCTTTTTACGTGTTCTTTTTGTCAAAAGTGATTAAACACAACTCAGAAAAGTCCAACAGTGGGCAAAATTACGTTTTACCAATCACAAATCAACTAAATACTTATGAAAATGAGATTTTTAAGCAACAAAGAACTAGAGAAGAAAAAGAAAGGTTAGAATAGTTACCTAGCCCTCAGATTTGAGGATTGCATGCATTGAAATTAGTCTAGAGACAGTGTTTCGCGACCCAGAAGTGTAGTCACCAAGTTCTTTCACGAAGTAAATCGTTTTCCTTCTTTTTTTTTTCTTTCCCCTCTTATCTTTTGTATTTTTTTTTTATTTCAAACCTAAAATATCTATGACTTGATCTCCCTCAAGTTTACTCAGTTGAGTTCTTGAGAAAGAGCTCTAGTCGTTAATCGAAAAGCTTAAACTCAGAATGTTATATTTCTTAGAGGAAATCAAAGCAAAGTGTCAAAAGTCCCGTTTTTGGTGTAAAATGTTGTATTTATATGGCTAGGGCAATAGAGCATAGTCGCGTCACGCAGGTAGTAGCTGCGTGACGCACCCGTAAGCTGCGTGACGCGACTTACTTTTCGTACAGTTGCCGTGTATCCATACAAACAGTGCAGGCCGTTACACGGGCGCGCGCCAGAGGTGTCAGCCCTATTAGAGTTGCGTGACGTAACTAAGAGTGCCGTCACGCAGGTAGTAGCTGCGTGACGCAACCCTAACGCGAGTCAGGCTCCTTTGGGCCGGTTTGATTCAGATCTGGTTCAAACACTTCTGGTTGATCGTGATGCCTTATCTCTTATCCTCATATCATCATCGGGTCAGGTGGGGGCATAAAATTAGGCGTCAACAGTTTGCCCCCCCACTTTATCATTAATTGTATAAATGATTAATGTTAAAGTGGTCCATTGACGCGCCTTCTATCTGGCAGTCACTCCCGAAGCTCGGTTTGATTGGCTTGGAAAGATGCTGAATTAACCATCTGGACACCTTCTCAGCTCGGTTTGATCAGCTTTGTCGGTTTCCATCAAATATGTGAATGAATTCAAAGCTCGGTTTGATCAGCTTTGAAGACACCTCCGGGGCTCAGTTCGATCGGCCTGAAGGATTTGAATAATTGGTCACCTCCTCAGCTCGGTTTGATCGGCTTTGTCGGCTCCCGTTGAATCTGAAGAGACATCCTCGAGGCTCGGTTCGATCGGCTCGAAAGACGTTGATTTTATGGCAAAGTCTTCAAAGCTCGGTTCGATCGACTTGAAGGACTTTGATCTGGCCACCTACTCAGCTCGGTTTGATCGGTTTTGTCGGCTCTAGTCGGTTTAGAAAAGGCATCCTCGAGGCTCGGTTTGATCGGCCTGAAAGATGTCGATTTTACACTGGTCAACTTCGCAATTCATCATCATTGACTGGGGGAGAAATTTCAAACGGCTTCGCAATACATCATCACTGTTTTGAAATTGTTCTGACTAGCTTCACAATGCACCATCACTAATCAGTAAGACCTATCGGCTTCGAAAAACCATCACCTATTGGCCTGAAAAATTGTTCACAAGAAGAAGAGCAAATCCGTGTGCAAACGAACCTTGCCTTTTGTTAGAAAAATATTGGAACATCACACGTTCCCATGCATTGATTAAAAAATTCACATTAAGGCAAAAGGTCATACTTTTGCCCCCAGTCCGGAATTCCGGCCTAGAACCAAAAATATTCACTTTTTGTAAGCACATTTATATTATTATTATTTTTTATTTTATTGTCGAAGATTGGTTCAATCATTTTGCAAAAATTTTGCCAAAAATTTCGGCATAAAAGGTTTAACAATCTTCGATGATGTAGCGCTTAAAAGAAATGCCCTTTATGATGTATTTTTAAGGTTGTCTGCATTTTTAAGTATACCCTTTATGATGTAGTGTTTAAAAGAAAACTTACCTGAGGGTAATCTGGGCAATTTGATGTTCCTGCCCCCTGAGCGGTGAGTAGACAAGAATTGCCGAAGTGTATGAGCCGCACATCAACGTCGAATTGCTAAAGTGGACCGTCGTGGGCTTTTAAAATGGGCCGCACGGGCCTGTTGGGCTCAAAAAAGGATAACGGGCCAGTCACCTTTTTGGGCTCGGAAGAGTGGGCTTGGGCCAAGCTTACTTACTATAAGTAACTTTATTCTTAATCGATTCATTTTTACTTATCACAAACCCTAAGAATTTGAGAATTCTCTGAACTTTCAACCGAAAAAGATGTCTCAACTCTCTGAAATCCCTACTTCCGCCTACACTCCGGAGATGGAGACCCTCGGGGCCCTACCCGATATTCCGACGTTCGATGGCGAGCCGGTGCCGGTGAGCCAGAACCCGCTGACCCCTGGGACGCTGTTGATGCGTGATTTTATGCCTCCACCTGACCCGATGATGATATGAGGACAAAGGATAAGGTTTCACAATAAACCGAAAGTGTTTGAACCAAAAATTGAATCAAACCGCCCAAAGGAGCCTGACCCGTGTTAGGGCTGCGTCACGCAGCTAGTACCTGCGTGACGGCACTCTTAGTTGCGTCACGCATCTCTAACAGGACTGACACCTCTGGCGCGCGCCCGTGCAACGGCCTGCACTGTTTGTATGGATACGCGGCAACTGTACGAAAAGTAAGTCGCGTCACGCAGGTTTACGGGTGTGTCACGCAGCTTCTACCCGCGTGATGCGACTGCTCTGTTTCCTTACCCGTATAAATACAACATTTTACAGCAAAAACGAGACTTTTGGCACTTTTGACACTTTGCTCTCATTTTCCTCTAAGAAATACAACTTTCTAAGTTTAGGTATCTAAAAAATGACTAAAGCTCTTTCTCAAGAACTCCACTAAGCAAACTTGAGGTAGATCAAGTCATAGATATTTAGATTTAAGATCAAAGAAAGATAATACAAAAAGATAAAAAAGGAGGAAAAGAGAGGAAAACAATTTTATTTTCGTGAAAGAACTCGGTGATTGCGCTCTTGGGATTGTGAAACATTATCTCTAAAATCAATATCAGCGTATGCAATCCTGAAATCTGAGGGCTAGGTAACGATTCTAACTTTTCTTTTTCGTTTTTTAGTATTCTATCTCTTAAAATCTCATTTTCACATTGTTTGGTTGAATTGTTATTGATAAAACGCAAGTTTGCCCATTGTTGAACTCTTTTGGGTTGGTTTTAATCACTTTAAACAAAAAGAACACGTAAAAAGGGAAGGTTTGAAAGGTAGTTGCGGAACAGAGCAGCCGCGTCACGCAGCTACTACCTGCGTGACACAACTGTTCGTGTCCAAAATCCTTTATTTTGGGTTAGACCACCTGCGTGACGCAGCTGTTCGCGTATTCAGTTTTTATTTTGTTTTTATACTCTGTTTAGTGTTTCATTGTAAATAAATAATCAATATGTCTGAGTGTTTTAAATAAACTATGAACAGCTCCGCCACGTAGCTAGAAGTTCCGTCACGCGACTGTTCTTCATAGAACAGCTGCGTGATGCGACTGTTCTAGTCTACAGGATCATAACTAGAGTTCCGTTATGCGACTGTTCTTCATAGAACAGCTGCGTGATGCAACTGTTATAAGTTCCAGAATAAGAGACAAGAGTTGCGTCACGCGCCTATTCTTCGTAGGACAGCTGCGTGACGCAACTGTTATAAGTTCCAGAATAAGAGACAAGAGTTGCGTCATGCGCCTATTCTTCGTAGGACAGCTGCGTGACGCAACTGTCTCCCAGTTTTAATTTACTTTTGTTATTTTATTTTAACTCCACGTCATTAAGTAGATTTTAATACTAATCCAGGAAATGATCAATTATGGGCAAATTAAGTTTTAATCAAGCAAAGTCAATTAATTATTGATGATTATGAGATTTTTAAGATTTTATTTCTTATCGTTTATTATTAATTACATTACTAAACTCGGTTTGTGGCCCGCCTTTAACCATAAGGCAAGAGCGGGTCTTTTACTTTATTTGATATGTATCATGGATGGATGATGGATGATATGATTTATCTGTGATGAATGCAATGAATGAATCTAATTGGGACGACTAATTAATTTTCCACATAGGAACTCGGTTCGATTTATTCGGGTTGGGTTTAAACAATTTGGTTTTTTCTAAAATAAAATCAAATTAGAAATCGTAGGTTAAAAGAGGCCGGTTTTCCGGGCATCGGCTTCCAACGGGCCGACGTACCCAATTCCCTTACCTAGAACCTCATTGGTTCGCCTGACCAGTTTTTTTAAATAAAAGGCCTTGAATAAAATGGGTTAAAATGGAGTCACTTTTACGAAATAAAAAATGGAAACGGTCCCATTGCCGAAAAAATGGGTGGCGACTAAAAATGATTTATAAGACCGAGTTATCGGCATCGCATATCCAAAGAGGCTTTTATCACCATTTTCCAAAATAAACACACAACAATAGACCCATGATTTTCTCCGGGGGAAAACAGACGCGACCGCTACAGCTTCTCCCGGTGCCGGGCACAGAGTTCCCGGTGAGATACGAGACGAGCCGGATGCGCGGCTTTCAGTCCGAGGTAAGTGCACAATTTTCTCGATTTTACTGCTTTTTGATCTGTAGCTATAGCGATATGACTGTTTTTTAGGTTTATGCCTGCGTCAACAGTCGCGTCACGCAGGTAGAAGTTACGTGGCGCGGCTGCTCTTCCGTAAACAGTTGCGTGACGCAGCTGTTCTTGTGTGAACAGTCGCGTGATGCAACCCTTCGAGGCGTCAGAAACCCTAGCTTGCCTTAAACTTAGGATTTATCCCCCTTTCCTTGTGTTAGAACTTGATTTGTTGATATTTGCTTGTTGGTATCTCTAGGCGACTTGATTTTGCCCTGAAAATTGCATGAGAATAACACAAACATAGTGAATTTAGGTATAAATTGAATTACTGCGTACCTTCGACAGTTGCGTCACGCAGCTGTTCTTTGGAAGAACAGTTGCATAATGCGACTGTTCGTCAACGAGGCAGAGCCTTGAGCAGTTGCGTGACGCAACTGTTGAGATGCGTGGCGCAGCTGTGTAGTTGCGTGGCGCATCTGTTCTTAGGGCCATAAACTTCAAACAGTTGCGTGACGCAGCTGCGGAGTAGTGTGGCGTGGGTGCTGAGGTGCGCTATGCGACTGTGCTTCAAGGTGTGCAATTAGGGTCAAGTTGCGTGATGCAGCTGTGTGGACGCGTGACGCGGCTGTGCAGTTGCGTGACGCAGCTACAGTTCAAACCGAAATTTGTGTTTTTTTATTTTTCCTGTCAGAGAAGAAAATGAATAATTGTTAGTACTATATTTATTGAAATTGAAAATTTTTTCTTACAGGTTAATCTGGGCAAGGCCCGCTCGGGTGGATCAGCCACTGATGCTTTTGCCTTCTGGGATTTACTGGACCCGCCTATGCGAGCTCGGGTCGTCGCTGCAGGCTTCGAGGATTATGCTGCAGGATTGCACCGTACACAGCCTCGTTTCCCGCCCGCTATGCGATACGCATTGATGGAGCGGTGGAACGACTGTACGCACACCTTCGTGTTTGGGTTCGGCAAGGTGACTCTTACACCCGTAGACTATGCTGCTATCACCGGCCTTCGCTTCACTCTCGGAGCTCAGCTAGTCCGCTCTCTGCTTGGTGTCACCACACAGACCCGGTACACTGTGCAGGGATGCGAGTCGTATGAGATGGTCTTCTGGTTCTGGGCCGAGAGGATCAGGACCCGATTGGAGGCTTGGAGGGAGTTGCCGAAGGAGGCCCAACCTGCTGCTCCTGCATATACTCGGGAGGAGGGGGACCAGGCTGCTCGGTCCTTCTTATTTTACATCATCTCATCCCAGCTGCTATGCACCTTCTAGAACAAGGGAGACCCGATGGTGCTGGCATGTCTGAGGGATTTGAGCCAGGTCGGGTCCTTCAACTGGGCCATACTGGGTTTGGCTCATCTCTACCACGGTCTGGATGTCTGGACTCGTGGTAGTGGTGAGTCAAACTGGCTGTTCATCCAGCCCCTGGAGGTAGCACTCTTTCACTCTTCAGTTTCTTCTTTGTCATTCTTAACCGTTCAACCGACTGATATCATTTCTGTTTCTATTGCAGGTATGGTCATATGAGTACTATATCTACCCGGGGGGTCCGAGCAGTGATTCTCCTACTGAGTCTAGGAGGATTCCTCGCTACCTGGCCCATTGCCATCACACTTATGCCAGTGGCGAGGATCCTGAGTACTGGCGGAGCTTCCTTAATGACCGAGAGCTGTCCGATGTAAGTACAAACGGAACCTCTGTACACTTAGCTTAACTGTCTCTCCTTTTATTTTAATGCACAATAACCACTGACTTTTTATCCTTTTGTAGCTGTTCCTGACTCCGTGGGATTGCGAGGCTTGGAGGACCTACCCGGGTCGAGAGGTGGCTGAGTTGCACACCAGATCGAGGCTGTTGATGAGAGGATATTGGGCTGATCGATACTTCCTCGGAGAGAGAGTTTTCGACACTCCAGTGGCTCCAGCACAGCGGAGGGGGCCTCAAGCCCCTCCTCGGCACATGTGTCTCCTGGAGGGCTTGACTCGGGAGGATCTGGAGGTGGAGTACAGAGCCTTCTCGGCGAACGATTTTCTGTCCGTCGGTGATTCCCCTCTTACTTCGCCTCTCGGATGCAGGCGCGGCTTCCAGAGATTCTTGAGTACACTCAGGTGACTTTGCTGATCTTCTGCCTTATTTACTTTCATTATTATTTTCACTGTTTCAGATCACTGATACCATCATTTCCTCTGTGACTTAATGCAGGAGCAGAAGACGCACAAGACTGCGGCTCACTACCGGGCAGAGCCAGCGACTGAGGCGGGTGGTGCGGCTGCTCCGGCTGGACCGACCGGTGTAGTATTGGGTGACATTCCATTCCCACCGGACATGGAGGTGGTGCTGGATCTCGGTCTTGGCTTGGGATCTGGCATCGTTATTCCTGCTGATCTTCGACAGGCTCCTCCTCCGGTGCAGTTGAACCCTGAGCACACTACACATGTAAGTTATAAACCGAATTTATAAAGTTAGAAGCACTTTACCTGAATAGCTTTTTAATGGATGTTTCTTGTTTGCAGGTGCCGGCCCAGAGGTATCAGGAGATCTACCAGCGGTTCGGGTTTGCCCGATCCTACATCGGTTGGCTCTACTCTGATGTACATAAGCGGGTAAGTACGGCCTCCTTGTGTCTTATTCTTCTCCCTCCTTATTATTATTTATCTTTCCTTACACGTCTTTGTTCTGCAGGACCTGGAGATCGGTAGGCTGCGGAGGCATCAAGCTCGTCAGTCTAGCGCTGTGAGCCGACTCCAGGCGGAGGTAGAGCGGCTTTGGACGAAGCTGGAGGTTGAGGGCATCCCGCTCGACTCTTCCGAGGAGGATGAGGACGGCTCTTCTTCGGACGATGCACCACCGTCTCCACCCCATCCGGCTGCTGCTGGTCCGAGCCGCAGGCGGCGGTAGTCCTGCTCCGTGCCTCAGCCATTTTTTTGACATTTTTGAACATTTTAGACATTTTGTAGTTTTTAGGGTTATCGTACAGTTCTATTAATTTTTATTATTATATTTTTTTTATGATATTATTTATATTTTTACAATATTTTGCTTTTATTACATTGTCATATGTGTTTATATTTTACAACTGCGAGGTCTTATTCCTGCAAAAACAAAACACAAGCACAAAAACACAAAAAACACAAAATAGCGGTGTCCCATTTATTCATAAATATGGTACACCTTGTTAGCAGTCGACGGACCGATTTATTAGGAATAAATAAAAATGGAATAAATTGAAATAAATAATAAATAAAACAATGAACTTAAAATGAAATGCGATAAAAGGTCATTTTCCAAACAGAAATGCATCGTAGTACTTACCTGACAAGGCTGTTAATGCGGTCATAAAGACTCAACCTCTTTATTGTACTAACTGTCCCTTTTGTTAAGGCAAGCTTAAATATCCAACAGCCAGCACAATCCATGCATAAATGCTTCTCATTGACTATGGACAGTATGACATTATGTCGAGTAATGACGGTGGTTCGTTCGCCAGATCCTTTACGTCCTTATAAATGAAAGCTTCCTTTTGCGGTTTCTTCACACCCAGCATTCAAAACAAATTCATTCCTTAGATAATCCTTTTCATGGCTTTCAGAAACCAAGTTTCATCCTTCGTCCAATCCATCTCTGATGATTTATGGCAGATTCCCCCTATGGACCAACTCGCCTGGTTGAAATATTTCAAAGACCTAAAACCTAACCATGGTTTCTTGTCTTGGCTCATTGCACACTTTAATCCTAACACCATGGTTTTCCAGTTTGAAGACACTGAAATAACTCCGACCTATGAGGAACTATGTGCTGTGATGGACCATCATCCCAAACAAAATGAAACTCCGGCCCTGCCCCCAATACCCAGATACGATCTGGCTGAGATTGGGGCCTTGTGTCCGGTTTACCTTCCTGATGGCATAAACGCGGATCAGGGTCTTCCTTTAGAGCCTTTTCTTAACAAGGTTCTGTCCATGGATCTGCATCTCCCTTGGATCCGAGCTTGCTGTTTCTTGCTGTTGAATGTGTATGCCATGAAAAATCGCCAACCTGGAATTGGAGATTTCCGACTTCTGACCGTTGTTCGTGACATGCAATTGTACCATCATACTGTCTTTATGATGATCATGGGAGAAACAATGTGTTGGGTCAGGGATATTGCCCTTCACATCACTGTCTTCAATGTTCATCATCGTGGTTGTCCACTGCTATTGCAAGCCTGGGCTCTGGACAAATTAAGCCTGATTCCTCCGGTTCCAGCTCGCTTAATTCTGACCTATGGGGCTGCCATTTTTCAATCTCGGTCTCGGAGACGCTTCGATTTTGGTGATAACCCTACTATTCGGTGGACTTGTCCTTGGTGGAGGATTAGACTGGTCACGACCAGAAGTATGAATCTCAACTATGTGTTGTATGCCAGTCTAGACTGTTCCATGGCCTATTTCCCTGATAGGATCAGCCGTCAGTATGGGATGATACAGTGTGTTCCCAGAGTCCATAACTTCGAGAGTGGTCTAATAACGCCGCATCTATTGACCAATTTGGCTGACCGTTGGCGAAATCGAAACACCATGTATTTAGATGAAGGAACGATGCAGGACACCGTGACACCCGCATACGCCAACTGGTTCTTTACCTCATAATGATATCATGCTCTTATGAAAATTGGCCTCTGCTGATAGGCCCTACTAGAATAAATTGTTGTTTGTTGCTTTGTACTCAAGCCATGAGCTTTTTTTTCAATGTATCCGCCTTCCTTTTTAGTCAATGATCTCGATGACTCTGTCTTTATTAATTCCTGCTTTCTGCACACATGAATCAACAACAAACAACAAACCCTTTCTATCGAAATTATTTGTTACGTTAGTTATTTGGGCCTCCTACCCTTGGGTTAATAAATGAAAGCTCATAAGGAAGAGATTATTCTGCAAAGATAAAAGTTTACACTGGGAAATAACAGAGAATGGGGTGACTATTTTATTACCTGCACAAATCAGACAAAAATAATGAATGTAACTTCTTTATGTTTGCATGAACCTATATGTGCACTAAGGTTTATTCAAGGTTTTATATTGATCTTTCCGGGGAAATCACTGAGAAAATGGTGCTCGTCCCTCTGATCAATGTCTTAAAAGAGTTCATTGTTTAGGCGGGACCAACAGCCGGAACATTTTTAGACCAGATGAGTTGATCTTTATTTAAATAAGCAGAGAGGAAGGTCTTGCATTCTTCGACCACAACCCCGGAACAAAAAGAAAAATTTTGAAATTCAAATCCTTTATTGATCTTACTTCTTTTCAACATTATACAGAAGTAAACAGAACTTATTTTAATACAATGGTCATTTGCTCTAACTACTCGATTTCCTATTCTCCTTCTGGTCAAGTTGATGGCGTTGAGCAACCAATCGCAAATCCGTCATGAACGCATGACATATATTTCGTATTTAAGCTAAGCACCACGCGTTGATCCCGAAAATTTTACTTTTATTCATGCTCTAACTTTTGCCTAGGCCGCCCTTTCGGGTTTTCAACCTAGCGAGCTTAATTTTTGCCTAAGCCGCCCTTTCAGGTTTTCAACTTAGCTCTTTTTTTTTTTTTTTTTAATCGAAATCGTCATTTCAGGCATAGAATCTGTTCATTTGATCCTGATTGATAATTCGGTTGACAGGCTCCCCTTCCATGGTGACTAATTCAGCGGCGCCTTTTGCTAATAACTTGTGAACTCTGAACGGTCCATGCCAGTTGGGCTTAAATTTCCCACCAGGATGATTCTGGGCTTTGTGATCCAGTAATCTGATCAAAACCAAATCTCCGTTCTTTAATGCCCTTGGATGCACCCATTTATTGTAGAAACGAGCAATTCTTCTTTTTCTCATCTGATCCTGGAATCGAGCATTTAGTCTTTTTCCGTCTAGGAGCGCCAGGTCTTCATATCTCTTCTTGACCCATTCTTCTTCGGTCAGACCAGCTTCTACCAAAACCCTGAGAGACTTCTTTTCGAGCTCTATCGGTAACACTGCCTCCATTCCATATACGAGTTCAAAAGGAGAGGCTCCATTTACTGTTTTGAATGTAGTGCGATGCCCCCAGAGTGCGAAAGGAAGTTTCTCAGCCCAGCTTCTGTACCTTTCACACATCTTCGACCGGATTCTTTTGATCTCCTTATTCGCAGCTTCTATCGCACCATTAGCCTGAGGGCGATAAGGAGAAGAATGGTGATGCTCAACTTTGTATCTATAAAGCAACTAGCCAACATCTGCTTGAAAATGAGAACCATTATCTGTAACTATGTGATGGGGAACACCATAGCGACAGAAAATGTTCTGTTCAATGAATCTAGCAACATGTTTGGCGGTTAAGGTTTTGTAAGATTGAGCCTTAATCCATCTAGAGAAGTAGTCAACTGCAACCAATATATACTGATGACCGTTCGATGCTGCTGGCGAGATTTTGCCGATGATGTCTATACCCCATGCAGAAAAAGGCCAGGAAGGAGTTGTCGGGTGGAGTTCAACAGCAGGTAAGTGGTTTTTATTATCATGATATTGACAAGCTTTGCAGCGACGCACATATTGAACACAGTCACCTTCCATTTGCATCCAGAAATAACCCTGCCTCATGATTTTTCTTGCTAGGCTCATGCCACTTAAATGAGTACCGCAAACTCCTTCATGCACCTTCCTCATTATGTCTTCTCCCTCTTTCTTACTCACGCATCTCAGCAACATCCCATCCCAAGTTCTTCTGTAAAGTTCACCATCGGCTAAAACATAATTCAGAGCCATTTTTCTGAGAACTGCACGGTCTTCTCTCGTCGCATCATCAGAAAATGTACCGTCTTGCATATACCGCAGAATATCTGTAAACCAGGGCTCTTCCTCCGACTCCACCCGATTCACATAATGTTCTTGATAGCATGGGATATTGGCTGCGGTAATGATAAATGGCTTTTTCGAAACTTTGCTTAAATCCTGCCAAGCCGATGCTAAGTTTGCCAAGGCATCTGGAATTCTGTTATAGGTTCTTCCTATGTGAGTGAAAGTGATCTTGTCGAATAGTGCTGCCTTTTTCAACAAGTACTCGACATAGGGCTTCGGTCTTTCTTCCTCTACCTTCCATCTCTCGTTGGCATGTTCAATAACCAATAAGGAATCTCCTATCACCTCGACCTCCTTAGCGCCGGCTGCAAGGAGAGCTTCCATCCCCATAATGCATGCTTCATATTCCGCCATGTTGTTAGTGACCGGGAACAACAGTCTCTTACACATCGTGGTAACTTCGCCATTAGGTGCTTCTATTACAATACCAGCTCCGGCTCCATTTCTATTGGCTGATCCATCTGTGAATACCCAAATTTTGAGGCTCCAAAAGCCAGTTTTCCTACGCTCCTTGTGATTCTTTTACTGCTTTTCTGCATTTAGTATAGGCTTTTAGTATTCTGCTGATGTGATACTTGGCCACTTTAATTAAATTAATTTTAATTAATGTTCCCCAAACGAGGAGCTTAATCTGAAATTTTCAAGCTGAAGCTAAGAAGCGACCGCCGATTAACTCAGGTAATAACAAAACCCTGCCTATTTAATTTCAGCATTTCATGCATGCATATTTCTCTTCTACTCCTAATTCTACAACTGCATTCACACCACCATAATCATTTTGGCAGCAAACTGCCTTAATTAAATATGATTAAGCTTAAATGCCCGGTTAATTAATAATTGTGGTATTAAAGCCTAAATCCGACAATATTGGCTAAAATATCTAGTCAATTAATGACTATGGTATAATCGCCTTTATTTCGAACAGTCCGGCTTAAATCCAATTAATCAATAATTGTGGCTAAATGGCCTTAATTAAACACGTTTTTTGGCAATAAATTGCCTATATTGCAATTCAATTGATCACTTTTGGCAAACAAATTGCCTATAAGTAGATTAATCATTTTTAGCGACAAATCGCTTAAATCGAATTTTTGGCAAAATGCCTTGAATTAATCAATCTTTTTGGCTAAAAGCCTTAAATCACTCATTTTGGCGACAATCGCCCAATCAACACCTTTTGGCAAACAAATTGCCTAAATCAACTCATTTTGGCTAAAAGCCTTCAAATAATCAATTTTGGCGACAATCGCCTAAATCACATCAACTTTTGGCAACAATTGCCTAAATCAATCTTTTTGGCTAAAAGCCTTAAATCAACACTTTTGGCAACAAACGCCTAATCAAATCAATCGATTCTTTGGCAAAATGCCTAAACAAAAATTCACAAAGCATACACACACTCATGCATTAAGCATACCCATTCAAAGCCCTTTTAAAAAGGCCTATCGAACTATGTCGACTTTGTTCTTCCATTCAAACGGAAGTACGTAGGCACGTTCGGGATTTAACCCCAAGCGGCAAGTCAAAATCACTTAAACATTTCATTGGTCCAATTTACATCATTACCTTGCAAAGCATTCACACTTAGGTTAGTTCATCAGCATGACATAGTCTCAGAATCCACCTCGGGTTCGTAAATTGTGCCTTAAACATTGGGATAATTAATCTAGTAATTAGGTTAATTAAAATTGCAGTCAACTTAGGGTTTTTTCCTAGTTTACCCTAAAATAATTAAACAAGGTGGCGACTCACACATTCACGTGCATTTCTGCCCTTAGTCATATGCATTATATGCCTATGTTTTCGGGGGAGGGGTTCACAGCTTGGTAACTTCACTGGGGAGTTGTGTAATCATTTTGCATAAAGTGGACTACAATTGTTGTGTCAACTAACCTGCCCTTCTCAGGTTTTACTATGCTTTGTTTTGCAGGGTACCCTAGCAAAAATTAAGTGTTCTTTCTTTAAGAATGCTTAATAAGGAGAATTTGGACCTAATTGAATTTTACTTTAAATCATTTAAATTTGTTTATTTATTTGCACGAACTGAGAATCTTTTTTCTCCATTGCATAAAAAATGAATTTCAAATGAATTTCTTCTCTTTCTGTTCAAACTTCTGAGTCTGGATAGCAAGTAGCGCTGATCAGCAAGTCTCCTTGATTATGTCGATGGATAGCCAAAGCGTCCTCCCTGTTACCGCAAACCATCCCTAATCCTTTTGGGGGTGGCCCATGAGTATGCGTACTATTTGACCCACGCGAAACTCTTTGTTTCACATGTGGTTAGGTATATCCTTACTCAAGGTTCAAGGGTCCCTTAATAAGCCAATTCTCTATTTGTGTCATAGCCTATAGAACCTATCCTTTAGGACTGTATGCACCCAATGATGTGAATCATATCATAAACGGATTATGACGTGATGTTGTGCGCATTCATGACATATCATCACATTAAAAAGAACACAAAACATTCTTTTGTTTTTAGTCATGCACAGTTGGACAAAGAGTCGATCTACTTCAGCTACCCTGATACAGAATACTACCCATTGTACCCTAATCCAGCTACCTTTATCCTATCAGGTACCCACTGTCCGAGTGCCTATCCAAGTTCCAGTCACGCCTACAGTGCTATCACCAACCTCACCAGCTTCACCAATCTCACCAGTTTCACCAACTTCACCAACTCCAACTGCACCAATGGCATCACTCACTGACATCCAAAACCTCATTGAAAACTGGAAGCCAGAATGGAGGCTAGAATGAATGAGGCATTAGCTACCCAGAGAACTGCCCTAATAGCTGAACTAGGTAGTGGCAATGGAAATGGGGCTTCAGCTGGGGGAAGTGGACTTGCTACCTCTAATCAGGGACCTGCTGCTGAACCGACAAACCCTGCCCTTAACCTGGATGACATGCCCTCCAGAACTGCTTTTGAGCTGGAAGCTCAAAAAATGAGAGAAAAACTAGAACTGTTGGAAAGGTCTATTACTTTCCTTAAGACACACAAGGAAGTGGTGGACATGGACTCCTTGTCTTTGTTCCCCGAAGCGAGACTGCCCACAAAGTTCAAAATGCCCAACATTGACAAGTTTGATGGAACCACTTGTCCCAAAATGCACCTGAAAATGTATATGGGTGCCCTTAACCCATTCGGATTGAACAACGAGCTCCTTGCTCAGTTGTTTCAACAATCACTCACCGGTGCTGCTTTGAGGTGGTTTGTCAGCCTGGACCGGTCTAAAATGAAGACCTGGAAAGACATCTGCAATGCATTTAATACGCAATGTCATTATAATATGGAGGTTGATGTTACTCGGAGGGAACTGGAAACCACCAAACAGAAGAACAACAAACCCTTTTCCTCGTTCCTTACGAGGTGGAGGGCCAAGGCCGCCCAAAATCGGCCTTCTGAGCAAGAACAAGTGGACATAATTATAAAGAACCTGCAGCCTGTCTACCAACAACAACTACAAACCCAGTACCTACCAATGTTTCAGTCACTCATTGCCACTGCTACGAAGGTAGAAGATTTAATTCAAATGGGGCAACTGAAAGAAGACTCGGGAACCTCAAAATACAAGAACCTAGCCAAGCTAGCAAAGTCCACGAAGTGGCAAGCATCACCCCCACGAATCCTTTATGTGTGGGAAATATGAGAAATGGCAGTCAGTCGAGAAGGACATATACTGATCTCGGGATGCCAATCCTTTTGGTATTCCGAGAGGCTGTCAAGGCAAACTACATCAAGCCTTTGGAAGCAAGGCCACCACCCAACCCATTACCAAGGAACTATAGAGCTGACGAATACTGTGAGTACCATCAGGGTAACGAGCACAAGACTGAAGCGTGCTGGACGCTTAAGAACCGCATCCAAGACCTGGTGGACAACGGTTCAATTATTCCAAGGACTAAGCCGAACATTAGCACTAATCCCTTACCAAATCACGGGGTAAATGCTATTGTTTCTGACCAGGAATTGATCGATCCTTTCGAACTATTCCTAGAAATGAATGAAATCTGTATCCTGGATTTGAATGACCTAACTGAAGAGGTCGATGCTATAACTAGGAGCGGGAGACAGTATGAACCATTAGTCCTGGACAAAGTCCAAAATAACCCCTACCAGAGGGCAGATGAGCCTAAGGAGGACCCGGTACTTTCGCAGTTGAAAAAGACCTAGGCTAGGGTGTCAATCTGGGAACTTCTAGCATCATCCTTTCCTCATCGCCAAGCTCTTTGCAAGGCTTTGAGCCAACTTCAAACATCGGTGGAGGTTAGCCCTGAAGTGCTAGTATCCACCCTCACCCAATCATCAAAAATGCAAAGCATCGGGTTTTCTGATGATGACTTACCCAAGGAGGGAGGCAGTCACAACAATGCCCTTTACGTCACTGTTCAGACCAGAGATAAAATTGTGCCCATGGTTCTCATTGATAATGGGTCGGCATTGCCCATGGTTCTCATTGATAATGGGTCGGCATTGAATGTCTGCCCACTAAGGGTAGCTAGCTGTTTAGGGTTGGAGGAAGCAGATTTCAGTCCATCAGATCAGATAGTCAAAGCCTATGACAGCACCCGGAGGGAAGTGTTGGGGGTTGCTACACTAAAATTGGCAATTGGGCCAGCCATAATGGAGGTACCTTTCCAAGTAATTGACGTGCCCACCAGTTTCAACTTGCTTCTGGGACGGCCATGGATACATCATACTAAGGCAGTGCCCTCTTCCCTGCACCAAAAGGTCAAGTTTCCTTACAAGGACAAAGTTATCACTATTCAGAGGGATGACTACAACCAGCTCAAGAAGCCAAAGGGCCAGCCTCTCTTTGAGGTCAACCCGGAGAATGCCAACCTACCCCTCTCAGGATTTCAATATGACACTGTGCAGTTCATAGAAGGAAAGACTGCAAACTCTCAAATTCTCTTTGATTTCAAGACGGTGCAAATAAACTGCATAGTGCCTTTGATGCTGAAGATGTCCTATCTGCCGGGAATGATTATGGCAAGGTCCGGAAAGACATACCCCACACTGCAAGCTTGGAAGTGTCCGGTGAATGAAGGGACCTTTGGACTAGGTTATGAGCCCACTGATGAAGACCGTGCTGAGAGGACCAGAAGAGGAAAGAAGGAGAGCATACAGATGCGGCCTTACCGTTTGACTTTGAATGGTTATTTCTATAAAACGGGAGAAACAATTCCTTATTGTGGCTTCCAGGAACCATTCTACTTCCCGACAGCTAAGAAAATGCTGCCCGGGCTGGAAATATTTGCTGATACATGGGATAACAAGCCAGAAGCAATAACTGAACTGGAAGTGGAAGACTTCATGCAGCCCAGTCTCTTTGACGAGGTTGCAGTCATCACAGGAAATAATTGGAAACAGGACCTGCTGAGCCTGATCAAGCCGAACAAAGGGCCTCTCACCAACTGGTACGTCGAGGAGGAGCGCGTTGCTGATAAACCCCCTCCCGAGTCGAACCTAGAGTCAAAGTCTGTAATCAAGTCCTGTACTGAGTTTGAGTCTGAACCCGAGTCTGAAACCGAGTCAGAGTCCAGTTCCAGTTCTGAGTCGTCTGTGTCGGATTTAGAAAATCCAGACTTCAAATTTGATGTAATTTTTGAGGACGATTCCGTCCTAATTAATAAGAGCTTGCAAATTATTGGCTACCCCGCGTGTCTATCTTTCCAAGCATTTCCAAGCAAAAATAATGAAAAAGAAATAAATGAAATGAGAAATGAAAAAGAAAAAATAATAATTGGCAGAGAAGAAAATGAACATACATACATTGCATCTGACTGTGTGAACAGGGAACAGGTCAGTGAATGCTTGAAGAGGTTTGCCGATTGCTTCATCTGGAAGGCAAGTGACATCACGGGAATTGACCCGGCAATAGCGGTGAACAAGATCCCAGTATACCCTGAGGCTAAACCGGTAAAACAGAAGCTAAGAAGGCTGAAGACAGAATGGTCTTTGAAAATCAAGGAGGAAGTAGCCAAGCAATTGGAGAATAAGTTCATAGAACCCATTGCCTACCCAACATGGTTAGTAAACATAGTGCCGGTTCCTAAGAAGGATGGAAAGGTATGAATGTGTGTCGACTACCGGGATCTGAACAAGGCATGTCCGAAGGATGACTTCCCCCTGCCGCATATTGACTTATTAGTGGACCGAATGGCGGGGCACGAGATGGTCTCCTTAACCGATCTCGCTGTCGGATACAATCAAATAATGATGCATTTGCCAGACAAAGAGAAAACGGCATTCATCACAGAGTGGGGAACCTACTGCTACAGGGTTATGCCTTTTGGGCTCAAAAATGCTGGGGCGACCTATCAAAGAATGGCAACGACCATCTTCCATGACATGATTCACAAAGAAGTAGAAGTGTATGTGGACGATATGGTTGTTAAATCTAAAACAGCTAAAGAACATACAACAGCACTTGAGAAGTTCTTCCTTAGACTTCGAAAGTACAATTTAAAGCTCAACCCGACAAAATGTCTGTTTGGAGCTACATCCGGAGTATTTCTGGGGCATATGGTCAGTCGGAAGGGCATAGAGATTGACCCTTCAAAAGCCAAAGCCATTATGAAAATGCCAGCACCGAAGACGGAAAAAGAAGTTCGGGGTTTCTTAGGAAGGCTACAGTACATCAGCCGGTTCATCAATCAATTGGCCAATACTTCTTGTCCGATTTTCAAATTACTCAGGAAAGGAGTAGCCATCAAATGGAATGAGGATTGTCAGAAAGCTTTTGACCAAGTCAAGCAATATCTGCTATCCCCGCCGGTTTTACAGCCACCAAGGCTAGGAAAGCCTTTGCTATTGTACCTATCAGTGATAGAAGAAGCGATGGGTGCAATGCTAGCTCAACAAGCAGAAGATACAAGGGTAGAAAATGTCGTGTATTACCTCAGCAAAAGGATGCTAGACTACGAGCTAAAATACAATAAGATAGAGAAGTTGTGTCTGGCTCTAGTTTGGGCTTGTACAAAGCTGCAGCACTACCTCTCGTCCTACACCACATACGTTATTTCTGAATCGAACCCCTTGAAATTCCTTATGGAGAGGCCGGTTCTTGACAGTAAGATGGCTAAGTGGGTGTCGGTGCTCGCAGCCTATGATTTAAAATTTGTACAACGGAAGGTAGTGAAAGGCGGAGCCTTGGCTGATCAATTAGCGGAATTACCGGTCGAAGACCAAATGCCGGAGGTAGAATTTCCTGATGAAGACTTGTTAAGCTTGGAAAGTGAAGTTTGGGAAATGTACTTCGATGGAGCTTCAAACTACCATGGAAATGGGGTTGGAGTCGTATTCAAAACTCCTTGTGGAGAATACGTCCCAATCGCAGTCAAATTAGATTTCGACTGCACCAACAATGAAGCCGAGTATGAAGCTTGCATAAAGGGGTTAGAAGCAACCCTGGAAAAGGAAATAAAGGTCCTCAAGGTTTTCAGCGATTCCAATTTAATAGTCTCCCAAGCTTTGAGAAAATGGAAAATTAAGGAAGAGCATTTGGTTCCTTACCTACAACGCTTGGACGAATTGGCTCAGCAATTTGAGGATTTATCCTTCCACTACTTGCCGCGAGCCAAAAATCAGTTTGCTGATGCTCTGGCTACTTTGGCCTCCATGGTTAATGTAGAGGGAGACCAAGTCATTCGACCTCTGACAGTTCGGCTACAGAAACAGCCGGCACATATCATGAATTTGGTGGATGACAAGCCCTGGTATTGGGATATACAGAACTATCTTCAGAATGAAGCCTACCCGGAGGGATCCACCAAGACTGATCAATGGACATTGAGACAGTTAGCATCCGGATATTTCCTTACTGGGGGGGTTCTGTATAAAAGGAGTTGGAATGGCCTGCACCTAAGGTGCGTTGATGAGGGAGAAGCTCAAACCATCTGGATTCCTTACATAATGGGGAGTCTGGTCCACACATGCACGGGATAGCCTTGGCTCGGAAAATCGTGAACCTGGGTTATTACTGGTCAACCATGAATGCAGATTGCATGAGGCACGCGCAAAAGTGCCATGAGTATCAAATTTTTGCTAAGCTGCAAAGACGGCCTCCGGTCAATTTGAATCCTATTGCTTCACCATGGCCTTTCGCAACTTGGGGCATAGACGTGATCAAAAAAATCCACCCAAAGGCTTCCAATGGTCATCAATTCATCCTGGTTGCTGTAGATTATTTCACTAAGTGGATCGAGGCAGTCTCTTATTCGGTTTTGAATGCCGAGAAGGCAGCACAATTCGTTCGTACTAACATCCTTTGTCGGTACGGAACGCCATTTGAAATCATCACTGATAATGGGTCCCACTTTCAAAGTGAATTTTCTGACCTGCTGAAGCAAAAGAAGATTCAGCACCACAAGTCTTCACCCTATCGGCCACAAACAAATGGGGCTGTAGAGGCTGCAAATAAGGCTATAAAAGCCATTTTGCAGAAGACAGTTAAAAAGCACAAAGCTTGGCATGAACAGTTATCGAATGCCCTATGGGGATATAGGACTTCAATCAGAACGCCCACCAGAGCAACTCCGTATTCCTTAGTGTATGGTATGGAAGCAGTGTTGCCTATTGAGCTGGAAGTTCAGTTGGCGAGGATTATCCAGGAAGGCCAGATCGGCGAAGCAGATTGGGCTAAGAATTATCATTTGCAACTCTTGGGTATGGACGAAAAATGATTGCAAGCGATCCACCAAACTCAAGTTTACCAGAGAAGAATGGCACGACATTTTAATAAGAAGGTCAAAGACCGAAAACTAGAAGAAGGTTGTTTGGTCCTGAAGGAAATTAGACAGCCAATCGTAGACCCGCGTGGGAAGTTTCATCCTCATTGGGCTGGACCCTATGTGTTGAAGAAAATATTGTCTGGCGGAGCCGTCATTTTGACTGATTTGGATGGTTTGCAATTCACGAATCCATGTAATTTAGATCAGTTAAAAAGATATTTTGTATAATAAGCATTGCATAATGTAAAAAGAGCTACATTAGACCTGATTCTCCTCGGAAAAAAGAAATTATGTATCGGAGATATGTAGGCAGCTCTCATTGGGCGCGGTCTAAACATTAAACGAAAAAAATCATTTCATAATTCATTCTTCTTTGCCAAATAAAAAAAAAGGAAGAAAGAAGTGAAAAAAAAAAAACTCGCTAAGTCGAAAACCCGAAAGGGCGGCTTAGGCAAAAGTCGGGGCCCGCTAAGTTGAAAACCCGAAAAGGGCGGCTTAGACAAAAATGGGTAGTTCGCTAAGTTCAAAACCCGAAAGGGCGGCTTAGGCAAAAATTAGAGCTTAAATAAATAAAGTTGGAAAATGCTTGGAAAGCTTAAATGACATTCCCAATTAAAGCAATAAAGTCAGCAGAAAGCAAAAGAGTCCAAGAAAAATAAATAAATAATGAAGTCTAAGTCCAAGTCCAAAGCCAAAAAAAAAAAACATACATCCAAAATCCAAAGTCCAAGTCCCAAATAAAAAGTCAAAATAAGGGAAAAACAATAAAAGTCCAAAAAGCCTATAAGAGTCTAGGTGTCCCGTCGCCTCCGTGGGGCAACATCCTCCGAGTCATCCCTAGCTGCTAAACTCTCTCCAACCCCGCCTGTCCGAGGAGCCAACATAATCTCCTCATCAGTCCCAACCTCATCATCAGCGTCAGCCTGAACCCAACCTTTGAGTCAACTCAGCAGTGCGGTCCTCCTCGGCCTCTCAATCGGCCAGACAATGGTAATGAACCAGGTCCGATACTCAGGAGAAGTCTGAACACTGGCAGGATTAGGTAAAGGCCCAACCATGTGATGATCTCTAACCCAAGCCCTAAGGACGGCTCGGGTAACACCTGGAGTGATGGATGAATCAGCTAAAATGTCATCCATAATCGGAACAGTCTAATTTATCCCCATCTGCCTCAAAACGCGCGAAGCGCAGTACCAAGTACAGTATGTAAGGCCTAAAAGGTAAACCCGAGTATGGCGGAAGCTAACCTGGATAAAGCGGATGATGTCATACCAGGAAATGTACCACAGTACTGTGAATACTCAAATTTTGAGGCTCAAAAAGCCAGTTTTCCCAGACTGCAAACAGTCCGGCCTGCAACAGTGCCATGGCAATTAGTTTGACTTTTCTACAGTAACTTTGACTTTTCTGCAGCAACTGTGCAAACAGTCCGGCCGGACCAGAAGCCATTTTGGACATTTACTGGAAGTATGCCAATATGGTACTTAAAACGTCCGGAATGTCGCGAGGATCGCGGAACAGGTCCCGGAATATTTTTCTGAGACCCGAAACTCCCGAAAACCTCTCTGAAGTGTAAGACCCGGCCGCCCCGGCGGCACCTGCAGCCAACATCGGCGGCAGCTGCCGCCGAGCCCGACGGCACCTGCCGCCCTTGGTCCGAAAATGCCTATAAATAGGCCATTTTCAGTCCAATGTTGACACCTCTGTCTGTGTTGACGGACAATCTTTCTCCCCCCGCGCTCTTTGCGATTCTTTTACCGTTTTTTTGCATTTTAATTTAATTTTTATTATATTTTGTTGTGATATTTGGACACTAAAATCAAATAAATTAAAATTAATTAATATTCCCCAAGCGAGGAGCTTAAAACTGGAATTAAGAAGTGGCCGCCGATTAAATCAGGTATGTAAACAAAACTCTGCCTATTTAATTTCAGCACTTCATGCATATTTCTCTTCTACTCCTAACAATTCTATAATTGCATAAATGCATTCATGTCATTATTTTAGCAAATAAACTGCTTTGATAAAAAAAAATGATTAAGCTTAACGCCTGATTAATTAATAATCGTGGCAGTTAAGCTTAAATCCGACAATATTGGCCAAAGAGCCTAGTTAATTAATAACTACGGTTCAATTGCCTTATTTCGAACAAATCTGGCTTAAGTTCAATTAATCAATAATTGTGGCTAAAAGCCTTAATCAATCACGTTTTGGCAACAAATTGCCTACATTTAATCAATCAATTCGACAACAAATTGTCTATGATTTAATCGATTTTTAAGCAAACAAATTGCTTATAAATAAGATTAACCATTTTAGCGACAAATCGCGTAAAATCGACATTTTTGGCAAAATGCCTTTAAAATCAACCATTTTCGGCTCAAAGCCGTAAAATCGACATTTCTGGCAAAATGCCTTAAAATGAACCGATTTTCGGCCAAAGGCCTAAAATCAACCATTTTAGCGACAAAATCGCGTAAAATCGACATTTTTGGCAAAATGCCTTAAAATGAACCGATTTTCGGCCAAAGCTCTAAAATCAACCATTTTGGCGACAATCGCCTAAATTATACATTTTAGCAAACGAATTGCTTAAATCAATACTTTTTGGCCAAAGGCCTTAAAATCAATCATTTTGGCGACAATCGCCTAAATCACATCAACTTTTGGCAAAAATTGCCTAAATCAACTCATTTCGGCCAAAGGCCCTAAAATCAACCATTTTGACGACAATCGCCTAAATTACACATTTTAGCAAACGAATTGCTTAAATCAACACTTTTTGGCCAAAGGCCTTAAAATCAATCATTTTGGCGACAATCGCCCAATCAACACTTTTGGCAAACAGATTGCCTAAATCAACACATTTTGGCTAAAAGCCTTAAAATCAATCATTTTGGCGACAATCGCCCAATCACATCATTTTGGCAAACAGATTGCCTAAATCAACCATTTTGGCTAAGAGCCTTAAAATCAACGATTTTGGCGACAAATCGCCCGACAACCATTTTTGGCACAAATGCCTTAAAATCAACATTTTTGGCAACAATTGCCTAAATCAAAATCATTTTGGCTAAAAGCCATTGAAACCAACACATTTGGCGATGAACGCCTAATCGAATCAATCGATCCTTTGGAAAAATGCCTAAACATACTTATGCACAAAGCATACACACTAATGCACAAAGCATACACACTTATGCACAAAGCATACACACTTATGCACAAAGCATACACACTTATGCACAAAGCATACACACTCATGCACAAAGCATACACACTCATGCATTAAGCATACACCTTCAAAGCCCTTTTAAAAAGGCCTATCGAACTACGTTGACTTTGATCTTCCATTCAAACGGAAGTACGTAGGCACGTTCGGGATTTCACCCCAGGTGGCAAGTCGAAATCATCGAAATCACTTAAACATTTCATTAATCCATCATTCACCTTGCAAAGCATTCATTTATCGGTTAGTTCATCAGCATGACATAGTCTCGGGATCCATCTCGGGTTTGCATACCATGCCTTACACATTGGGATAATTAATCTAGTAACTAGGTTAATTAAAATTGGAGTCATTTAGGGTTTTTTCCTAGTTTACCCTGAAATAATTAAACAAGGTGGCGACTCACACACTCACGTGCATTTCTTTCTCTTGTCATATGCATCACATGCCTATGACATTCGGGGAAGGGGTTCACAAGTACCTCATTTGGACCCAACTCAATCAGCCATGAAGTCCATGCATCAGTAGATGGGTGTGTGATCAAGATCCTCCGCATACGATACTGAGTGGGGCTACAGGGCAAGAGAGTAGGAACAGCAACCACTTGGAGGTGGTCCTTTAACCAAATCTGAGTAATGGATCCTTTCTATTACAAAGGAACGAACCAAAAGAAAGAAGAAAAAAAAGGAAGAGGAAAAGGAGAAATACCTGGAGAATAATCGGAGAGACCGTCCAGTCATCGAAGCCTAAAGCAGCTCTGTCAAGGCTCCTGATAGTCTCTGCTAGCACAATGTCGCCAATGCAACCCATATCCTCCATCTGCCGAACCATGGGGCAGAGGCGCAAATCCCCAAAGCCTGGGTCCTGGTTGAACAAGAAACCAGCCAATAAGCAGAAAACCAAGGCTCACATTCTCAGCCTCATCCGGTCTGGGTCGTCTGAATGGACCTCTGAAAATTCATCGATCAGGGGCAATAGAATTGCTTTCTGGTCACCAACAATCATGGCCTTAGCTTGTGGTCGGCTGAACTGGAATAGGCTTTCAAACGATCGAACATACCCAATTTTGACCTATGCTTGAGTAAAGGGGCATTGGGGTCGCACCTTATAATAGCACAGAATTCCTCAAAAAGAGGGTACATCTCCTCCATCATGGCCCCGAACCGGAAAACGTGGGCCTCCGGGTCCCAAAGTCTAACGCAGGCCCGTAAAAAATCCCAGTCAACTACTACCCCCCTAAGAGTAATGATAGGAGAAAGACCGTACCTCCCCAAGTTGATCTTTTCGACTTTAGAGAGACTCCTAGTCCAGCTGTGCATGCTATGGTTATGAAAAGGGTTCATGTTTTTTGAAAAGAAAAGAAGGAAGAAAAGAGAGAAAAGAGAAGAAACGGGTTGAAAACTGCTTTTCTGGCGCGAATTTCGAGAAAGAATGAATGAAATCTGAAAAAAAAAAGACAAAAACAGTATTTTTATAAGAAGAACGCGCCCCGAGGCGGCGGCCACCGCCAAAAAAAAAATATATTATATATATTTTTTCAGTACATATAAAATTCTATTTCATGGGCCAAAATGAAATCCTTTTTTTTCTTTCAAATTTGATAATCATGCATACATATACGATTTTCAGTACTAACCAAGTGCAGGTACAGTTAAAGTTCAGTACAGAAATACAGTAAAGAAAGAAAAACAGGAAAAATCTAGCAACTATCAGCGACGGGGCCTCCTCCTCCTCTGATCTTCAAAGGCCCTCAGAGTCCAGGATGAAGTTAGTTCTTGCTGCATCCCGAGAATCAGCTCCATCATCTGACTGACCAATCCGACAGGAACTTAGAAATCATACAAAGAAAAATACAAGTCAATATCAAATCTCTTATGAATCCTTTTTGTGAGAGATTTATCAGTCTTTACCTCAGTAATGTCCTCGGGAGGAAGATCCAGGCGATCCACACTCTCCAGGGAGACCTCCCGAAAAGCTAGAGTGCCGTCAGGAGGATAGTAGGGAATGCTGTATGGAAGACGTAGATTGGCCAGGCCTGGGTGAAGCGGCCCGGTAGCCTCCGAAATAGCCCGGGGAGCCCTAGAAGGACCTGCCGAGCGGCTAGGCCCGGCCTGAGATGAACCCTCGACCGGAGTGGAAGAAGTGGGATCGGTCATAGGCTCCTCCTTGGAGTCCTACTCAAGGGACCCGAAGCCCGAGAAGAATGGGTGCCAAGCGGCTGGGAAGGTGCCGATCTCTGAAAACTATCAAGCCGAGATCCAATGGGCTGTATCAAAGCGATTCTGCAGAACTCATCATAATCTCCCTCCAGGATGAACTCCACATGTGGAATGCCCTCAGTATGAGCAGCGATGAGCGTCATCTGCTTGCCCGCTTGTATGTCCTCGGGAGGGGAATAAGGGACAGAACGGTAGCCTCTTATCTGAAGGTCTACTCTCTCGCCCAAGAAATATCGCCGCAGGACAGGGTGCGACAAGACAACCCTCCGCCGAGACAAGGCATCCGACCGTTGGAAGTGGGGGTCGGCCTGAATCCAACTCTGTAGACGGGCAGTCATCGGCCCCACCTCAACCTATGAAAGATGTAAATATGTTAATAAATCCTTTTTATTTAGCATATGCAAGAATTACTGAGCACATACCTGCTCCAGAGAGAAAGTATCAAAAAAGGCCCTCAGATCCCTCAGCGATTTTTTGCGCCGAACAGTATGAAGGTTTGATCGGTACCATCTCCAAGCCAAAGGTACCAGCCCTAATCCAAGATCAGCACGAATCAGCTCCGGCCGAGTGTAAGGAAAGTACTCAAATGCCTAAGTCTATAGAAAAGAAGAAACAAGAATCGATAAAAAATCAAGATAAGCAGAAAAAACACAGAAAGGAAGAATGTTCTTTACATTACCTCCCAGAAGTAGTAGGTCCCGCTGAGTTTACAGTGGCCCCGACTCAGATCACACATGTCATCATACATGCGGCTCAGAATAGCGCCAGCCCAGTCGTACTCTACCAGATGGGTTAGATTCTCCAAACTCTTCAAGATGGAAGGATTAAACTTCTCCTTCCTGTTGGACCAGAAGGTCGAAGCAAACAGCAGCAACAAAGTGAATCTAGCCACCTGAGTAGCCGTCAGCTCTCCCTGCCTGTATCTAGCATAAATGTCAGGGGCCTGGAGGGATAACCAGCGTCTGGAAACGCTCAAAGCAGGAGTAGCGGAGCCTGGCTCGACAATCCGGGCCAGGTCGATCCCTATCAGCTCAACCTTCCGGGCGGGGGAGATCTCTGTCCTCTAGTCATCATATACCTCGACCGGCCGAATGCCAAAAGGGATCCCGGAGATCACAGAAAAGTCTGTGGGAGTCATTGTCAACTCGCCCCAAGAAAAGTGGAAGGTATTGGTGGTGTCCCACCATCTCTCGACCAAAGCACCCAGTAATTCTTTGTGGCTGCTTCGACCCACATCAAAATGCCTCAGGTACCCAAACAGGACGGACTAATAATCGCCCCAACTGGGTTATTGTGATCAAATATCTCGATCGAAATTTCAGCCACAAAACTCTCACCCACATCCAATTTAATATAAGGGTCCTAAAAGGTAAAGCAATCTAAGAGTTATTCCTCGGTTCCTTACTAAGGATAATATCTTAGTTCTACCCTAGCATGCATACTAATAAAACAGTAAGTGCAGAAAAAAAATTGGCCCAAAGGCCCCAAAAGTTCACATTTTGGCCCCTAAGGCCCAAAAATTCACAGTTTGGCCATAGAGGCCCAAAAATTCACATTTTGGCCCCTAAGGCCCAAAAATTCACACTTTGGCCCCTAAGGCCCAAAAATTCACATTTTGGCCTCTAAGCGCCAAAAAAATAATTAAAGCAAATAAAAGTGAAAGGGAGCTTACCCGGGCGTAGATGCCAGTTACGGAGGCGTGAGTGTCAGCGTCCGCCATAACATTGACCTCGTCGAGGGAAATCCCTAGAGACCCCAGAAAATCCTCATCGCTAAGATCTGAGGAAGCCATAGAGGAAGGAAGCTTTGAGGCTTTAGAAATTGAGAAAGCTCTTTGATTTGGAGAGTTTAGAATGAATGAAAAGTGAGAATTTCAAGCTATTTATAAGGAAAAGGCTAAAAGGCAGGTCTTTTGGACACGTCTAATTTTCGCCTTCAAAAATTTGTGTTTCAAACAACCACCGACTCCCATAAATCATTTTTATGGTTGCCGGTGGGGGGCAACTGTGAATACCCAAATTTTGAGGCTCAAAAAGCCAGTTTTCCCCTACTGCAAACAGTCCGGCCGAACCGGAGGCCATTCGAAAAGTTCACCGAAAGTATGCCAATATGGTACTTGAAACGTCCGGAAAATTACGAGGATCACAGAACTGGTCCCGGAATATTTTTTGGAGGTCGGGAACTCTCGAAAAAGCCTCCGGAACGAAAAAACTAGCCAGTCCGCCGGCGAAGGCGGCGCCGGCCGCTGGCCACAGCGGCACCGGCCGCAGGCCGCCAGACTCGACGGCTCCGGCTGCCTGTCACGGCGGCGGCTGCCGCCGGCAAGGGCGGCGCCGGCCGCCGTCATGGCGGCAGCTGCCGCCCTCCAGCCCGGATTTGCCCTATAAATACAGCCCCGGCACTTTGTTTTTACTCACTCAGTCTGTGTTAACGGACGCTCCTTCTCCCCTACGCTGCTTGCGATTCTTTTACTGCTTTTCTGCATTTAGTATAGGCTTTTAGTATTCTACTGTTGTGATACTAGGCCACTTTAATTAAATTAATTCTAATTAATATTCCCCAAACGAGGAGCTTAATCTGGAATTTTCGAGCTGAAGCTAAGAAGCGACCGCCGATTAACTCAGGTAATAACGAAACCCTGCCTGTTTAATTTCAGCATTTCATGCATGCATATTTCTCTTCTACTCCTAATTCTACAACTGCATTCACACCACCATAATCATTTTGGCAACAAACTGGCTTAATTAAATATGATTAAGCTTAAATGCCCGGTTAATTAATAATTGTGGTATTAAAGCCTAAATCCGACAATATTGGCTAAAGTATCTAGTCAATTAATGACTATGGTATAATCGCCTTTATTTCGAACAGTCCGGCTTAAGTCCAATTAATCAATAATTGTGGCTAAATGGCCTTAATTAAACACGTATTTTGGCAATAAATTGCCTATATTGCAATTCAATTGATCACTTTTGGCAAACAAATTGCCTATAAGTAGATTAATCATTTTTAGCGACAAATCGCTTAAATCGAATTTTTGGCAAAATGCCTTGAATTAATCAATCTTTTTGGCTAAAAGCCTTAAATCACTCATTTTGGCGACAATCGCCCAATCAACACCTTTTGGCAAACAAATTACCTAAATCAACTCATTTTGGCTAAAAGCCTTCAAATAATCAATTTTTGCGACAATCGCCTAAATCACATCAACTTTTGGCAACAATTGCCTAAATCAATCTTTTTGGCTAAAAGCCTTAAATCAACACTTTTGGCAACAAATGCCTAATCAAATCAATCAATTCTTTGGCAAAATGCCTAAACAAAAATGCACAAAGCATACACACACTCATGCATTAAGCATACCCATTGAAAGCCCTTTTAAAAAGGCCTATCGAACTACGTCAACTTTGATCTTCCATTCAAACGGAAGTACGTAGGCACGTTCGGGATTTAACCCCAAGCGGCAAGTCAAAATCACTTAAACATTTCATTGGTCTAATTTACATCATTACCTTGCAAAGCATTCACACTTAGGTTAGTTCATCAGCATGACATAGTCTCGGGATCCACCTCGGGTTCGTAGATTGTGCCCTAAACATTGGGATAATTAATCTAGTAATTAGGTTAATTAAAATTGGAGTCAACTTAGGGTTTTTCCTAGTTTACCCTAAAATAATTAAACAAGGTGGCGACTCACACATTAACGTGCATTTCTGCCCTTAGTCATATGCATTATATGCCTATGTTTTCGGGGGAGGGGTTCACATCATCAAAGTACAATTTCCAAGCTCCTGTTTCGACACATAGTAGGTGCTCATCTGGAAATGCCAATTCCCAAGGTTCATCACTTGTAATTGGATTCTCTGCCAAGAATTCTGCTACAGCCCGGCCTTTGACCGTTTTCTTCGTTACAAAGTCCGCATCCACACTAGACATCTGAATCAACCATTTAGACAACCGTCCCTCTAGAGTAGGTGTTCTCTGCAAATACTTCAAAGGATCAATTTTGGAGACAAAAGTGACCTGGAAGGAATCAAAGTAAGGCCGCAACTTCTTTATCGACCACACTACTGCCATGCATGTTTTCTCCACCAAGTTGTACTTCTCCTCTATAGGCAGTAGTTTCTTGCTAATATAGTACATAGCCTCGGCGTCCGGCTGTACCAATATTACTCCAACTCCTACATCTTCTATAGACAGATACAAGATCAATGGTTCTCCTGGTCTTGGTGAACTAAGCACCGGTGGATTCATTAAGTATTTCTTTATGTGGTCAAAGGATTTCTGGCAGTCCTCATTCCACTTGACTGGCTCATTCTTCTTTAGTAGCTTGAAAATTGGAGCATAGGTGATGGATAACCTCGAAATGAACCTGCTGATGTACTGAATTTTACCCAAAAAGCTTCTCACCTGACGCTCTGTTCTTGGCGGTTCCATGTCCTGAATGGCTTTTATTTTATCGGGGTCAACTTCAATCCTGTTAGGTCCTACAACAAAACCTAACAACTTCCCTTTTGTTACTCCGAATACGCACTTCTTGGGATTGAGTCTCAAGTTATATTGCTTGACCCGTGCAAAGAACTTTTCCAGCATTTCTGCGTGTTCTTCCTGTGTTTTTGTCATGATCACCATGTCATCCACATATACTTCTAGCCCTTTATGGATCATATCATGAAATAATGTTGTAGCCATTCTCTGGTATGTTGCCCCGGCGTTCTTCAGTCCAAATGGCATTACTTTATAGCAAAATGTTCCGAAATCCGTGGTGAAGGCCGTCTTGTGCTTGTCCACTAAAGCCATCAGTATTTGGTTGTATCCGGAAAATCCGTCCATGATAGAATAACATCCCATTCCGGTAGCACTGTCGATCAAAACATCTATGTGCGGAAGTGGAAAGTCATCCTTTGGCGAGACTTTATTCAGGTCCCTGTAATCAACACAGACCCTTATCCTCCCATCTTTTTTCAGCACCGGGACTATGTTTGCCAACCATTCCGGATAGTGAACTACTTCTAAGAATCCTGCATCCAACTGCTTCTGGACTTCAGCTTTGATCTTGTCCTACCACTCTAGTCTGACCCTTCTCCTTTTCTGTTTTACTGGCTTGACACTCGGATCAGTAGGAATGAAGTGCTCTGCTATTGATCTGTCCATCCCTGGCATGTCCACATAGCTCCAGGCAAATACCTCTAAATTTCTTCTAATGCATTTTTGAAGATCCTGTCTGAGCTCAGGTTTAAAGTCTGATCCGATTTCGATTATTTTAGGATCTTCAGTGGTGCTTAAGTTAAATGCAAAATGATGCAATGCATTTATGTCAAATATGCGAGTGGTATAATCAATTCCATGAACATGACAATCAGGAAAACAAGAAAACAAGTAGTCAAAGTTCACTTCCATTGATTGAAATAAAAGAGGAAAACCATCCATAGTGTTCTCAAAACAAGGATCAGAAAAACAAAACACAGGATTAATTGCCTGTTCAATACATTCATTACAAGTATCCCTTATTGCCTGGATTACTTCATCGGCATCTACCTCTTCTTCTGCCTCCGGGGTAGCTCCCACCTTCTCTTTGGCTAGCCTCATCTTCAATACCTTCCTCTCTGCCTCTTCGGCATCTTCCGCAGCTAGAATCGACTGGAGGATCCATGCCTTGGCCTTCTGCTCTTGCACTAGCTTGGAAGCTTCATCCCCAATCCCCAAAAAGTCTTCAAACTCAGATATCTGCTTTGACCGCTCAGATTCGGTGCTTGCTTCCGTCATACACACCATAAACTCAGTTCCATCCACCAGCTGTTCCAAGGATGGTTCGGGTGACTTGATCAGGCTCTCCTCATAATCGGTCATGAATATCTCCAAGCCGGGGTAGGTCTTTCCCCTACTCTAAAATTCTCCTTCGGCTTGTGGAACAAAGAAGATATGATTCAAGTTTGACCCTCTGACCGGAGACCGAATCTCATACCTTTCCTTCTTTCTGTTTTCAGAATACCCTAATCCGCGCTTGTCTTGCTGTCCCAATGCCAATGAGAGTGGTTCAAACCTTCCTTGCAGCTCCCGACCCAAACCTTTGCCATACTGCCAATTCATCTTCTTCATCATCTTTCTCGAGAAAGGACTCATTTTATTCACTGCACTCTTGCTCTTGGTGGGGGGCGCATCAATTACTGCCACTTGAAAACTCGATACCAGTACCACCAGCTCTAAGCCTTCCACTGTTGCCACACTCAGATCCTCTTGCGCATTGACTGTCACCACGTCTGTACCCCATGGAATTTTTACTTTTTTGTGCAAGGTGGACGGAACTGCACCTAAAGGATGGAGCCAAGGTCTTCCCAACAAAAGAGCATAGTTGGCTAACATGTCAAGCACAACCACGTCTACCCAGCTTTCCACTACCCCTATGGATATCTTCGCTTTAAAAGTCCCTTTTGCATTTCGCATGGTGTTGTCATAAGCTTTGACCACCATATTTGATGGCTCAAGTTCAGACTCTTTAATTTTAAACTTAGACATCATCTTCAACGGGCATACACATTGTGCTGATCCATTATCCACCATCACATTCCGGGTATCACGTCCATTGACGGCAATCTGAATATACAATGGCTTACAGTGGTTTCTTCCTTCTGGTGGGAGGTCTGAGTCAAAGAAAGTGACCTCGCCTATTCTTCGCTGTAGCATGTTGATCATATCAACACTTTGAATCCGGGCCGACACCTTGACGAAAGTCATAGCTTCAAGTAAAGCTTCTCTATGCTCCTTAGATGCTATCAGCAAGTCCCATATTGAAATATCTGCTCTTATTCTTTGCAATTGATAAGTGTAAATTTTATAGTGTTTTTAATATAGTTTTTATTAGAATTTTAGTAAGCTTTTACTTCTTTAATTTAATTTTAAATCACTTTTAGTATAATTGTGTTTAAAAGCTTCCTTGGTCTTTAATCCGCTTGATCTAAGAGAAAATTGCAGAAATTTGGCGCAGAAAAGAACTTTAGAATGCAAGGCACTCAGCTTCTAGCACGCCCAGCCCGTGCTGGAAGGCACGCCCGTGCTAGAAGCCAAGTAAACCAAAGGAGAGACAGAAGAGAGCACGGCCAGGGTGTGTCAAAAGGCACGGCCGTGCTACAATGGGACCAGGGCGTGTCAAGCATAGCACGCCCATGGCAACTCTAGACAGACTTCCAGAGAAGAGCACGCCCTGCCTGTGCTCTGTAGCACGCCCGTGCCTCAGTACTTCACTAGCCCGTGCCATGAAGCACGCCCGTGCTGCCCAGGCGGAACCAGCGTGAATTTAACACGCAAATCAAGCCTTTCTCACATGGGCCGACTTCAGGGAGTTTCCTAAACACACTAAACAAGACCTGGACCTATTCTTGAAGAAAAAGGAGTCCTAATCAAGAAGAAATCAAGAGCCTAAACAGTTATGATCTCCTATAAAGGATTTTGTGCTAAATAAGGATTCTATTTTCTTGAAAGGAGTCAGACTTGCCTTCAGGATCTCTATATAAAGGGAGGAACTTCTCATAGTAGGGGATCTCGTTTTTTGTGCAACACTTTACATAATTCTCTTCTTCTCAAAGATTTCAAGCTTCAAATAATTGTGCTAAGATTCAAGGAAGCCATCAACATAGTTGTGATACAGTTTTTATTCTAAACTCTTCATCTTGTTTCTTTCTTTATTATTGTCTTTAAATATAATGAATGATTCAAGTATGATTGAGCTTAATTTAATTACTATGTCTAGCTAAACTTTTATACTAGGGATTTGATGTAATTTAATTCGATTCCAGCTTATAATATTAGATTTATTTTTCTTTGTTCTTGTTATAACTTATTATTGTGCTTAAAGCTTCCAGGCAGAAAAATTCCCCTAGATTGAATTATTTCAATAACCACATTCGGGAGAAGGGTTATTGATATGAACAAGGTAATAATTTACTTGAGAATAATAACTTGATGTGGAAACTATATGGTTTGACTCAAGGGAGGCTTTCATAAGTTAATAAAGTATTAAGTTGTGAATTCATAAAACAACCATAAAACCTAATGATCTGATTCATGTTTAATTTCACTATTAAGATAGGTGATTAAATTGGATTAGAATAGCTAACAATAAATCGGGAGAGCTTGTTAGTAACCTTAGGGTTGTTTTCTCCTACTTGAACAATTAAACTTGATTAATGAACTAATAGAATAAGCTGGATAGAATTAAATGAAATCAAATTCCCTATTAGCTTAATCCCCTGATTTCTTTTCACCTAAATTTTGTGTTTGATCTCTTTTCCTTTGAATTTTATTTACTTTACAGCGAATTCCTTTTATCATCATCTAAATAATAATAGGTTAACATAATTTTGGTAATTGATAAACAATCCCTGTAGATACGATACTTTCTTACTCTATATTACTTGTTGCGATTTCGTACACTTGCGAAAACTGTTGTCAAGTTTTTGGCGCCGTTGCCGAGGATTGGCGAATCAATATCAATACAAATTACCCTGTTATTAATTTAGACACTCTTTCGTTTTTATTTAATTTTCTTTTAAGTGCTGTTCCAGGTGTTTTATGCAAAGAAGATCAAGGACGACTGAACCTCTAGTCTTTGACCCAGAAATTGAAAGAACCTTTCGTAGGCACAACGCTGCAAGAAAAGCAAGAGAAATAAAACTCGAACAACAAGCAGACATGGCCAACGAAAATGAAAACAGAAACGAAAACGTAGTTGGACCACCACTTCAACATCCGATCCGTACCTTAAGGGATTATACAACACCTAATCTGAATATGACAACCTCAAGTATTACAAGACCTAGGGTAGAAGCTAATAACTTTGAGATTAAACCTGCAATTATCCAAATGCTCTCTACCTCAATCCAATATGGAGGTTTGCCTAGTGAAGATCCTAATGCTCACATCACCAATTTTTTGGAAATTTGTGACACATTCAAACAAAATGGTGTTTCTGAAGATGCAATCAAGTTGAGGCTTTTTCCTTTTACTCTTAGGGATAAAGCTAGATCATGGTTACAATCGTGTCCCGCTGGAAGTTTTACCACATGGGATGAATTAGCTCAAAAATTCCTAGCTAAATTCTTCCCATCCTCAAAAACCACCAAGCTGCGTAATGAGATAATGACATTTGCTCATCATGATCAAGAGAGCTTGTACGAAGCTTGGGAAAGATTCAAGGACTCGCTAAGGAAGTGTCCGCATCACAGTTTGCCCAAGTGGCTACAGGTACAAACTTTTTATAATGCATTATCTCCTAATATCAAAATTACTCTAGATGCAGCTGCAGGTGGATCTTTTGAAAAGAAAGGAATTGATGAAGCTTATGAATTGATAGAGGAGATGGCAAGCAACAGCCACTACCAAAACAATACTGAAAGGAGAAGAACCGCAGGAGTCTATGAAATAGACGCCATTACAGCACTTAATGCCAAGGTAGATAAAATGGTAAGGAAATTGGACATGTTAACTACTAATCCTGTGAATTCGATTATGCAAGTGTGTGATAGGTGCAATGGACAACATGGAATTGGGGAATGCATCATGGACTCCTTAAATCCGCAGACTTTGGAGCAAGTGAACTATGTGATGAATCAAGGAAGAAAGAATTACCCTTATTCAAATTCATATGATAACAGGTTAAGGAATCATCCTAACCTATCTTATGGTAATCCTAACAATGCCTTGAATACACCCCCAGGGTTCCATCCTCCAGAAAAGAAATCTCATGATGACCTCCTCACTGCCCTCTCCAAATCACACATGGAATTCATGAATGAAACCAGGGAGAACCATAAAATCCAGCAAGCTGCAATCAGGAATTTGGAGATTCAGTTAGTGCAGTTCGCAAACATGATGGCATCTCGACCTCAAGGTACGTTACCTAGCAATACTGAAAAGAATCCAAAAGAACAAGTGCAGGCTATCACCTTGAGGAGTGGCAAACAATTAGATGAACCACTGAGGAAAGAAAAGGAGGAAAAAGAACAATCAAAAATGCCTATCATTGATTTAGAGGAAAAAGAAAAGGTAAAACCCTATGTTCCCCCTGTTCCCTTTCCACAAAGATTAAAGAAAGCACAAGATGACAAGAGCTTCCTCAAGTTTCTGGATGTGTTTAAGAAGCTTCAAATCAATATTCCTTTTGCTGAAGCTCTTGCTCAAATGCCTAGCTATGCTAAATTCCTAAAAGATATCTTGAGCAAGAAACGAAAAATTGATGATCAAGAAACAATGATGTTAACTGAGGAGTGCAGTGCAATTATCCAAAACAAACTGCCTCCAAAGTTAAAAGATCCAGGAAGTTTTTCTATCCCTTGTAACATTGGTAATCTTGACTTTGAAAAGGCTTTGGCAGATTTAGGTGCTAGCATTAATCTTATGTCCTATGAAGTTTTTAAGATGCTAGGTATGGGAGAGCTCAAACCAACAAGGATGTCTTTGCAATTAGCAGATCGTTCAATTAAATATCCTAGAGGGATTGTAGAAGACGTGCTTGTAAAGGTAGGTACATTCATCTTTCCTGTTGATTTTGTTATTCTTGATATTGATGAAGACAGGGAAGGATCTCTAATCCTTGGAAGACCTTTTCTTGCAACTGCAAGAGCATTGATAGATGTCTATGAGGGTAAGTTGACTCTTAGAGTTGGATAGGAAGAGATTGTATTTGATGTACTTCAATCTTGTAAACTCCCTATGGATCATGGAGACTGTTTTAGAATTGACGTAGTCGATGAATGTGTGGAGACTGTGAACCCCTTTCCCCAAAAGCATAGGCATGTGATGCATATGACAAGAGAAAGAAATGCACGTGATGTGTGTGAGTCGCCACCTTGTTTAATTATTTTAGGGTAAACTAGGAAAAAACCCTAAATGACTCCAATTTTAATTAACCTAGTTACTAGATTAATTATCCCAATGTGTAAGACATGGTATGCAAACCCGAGATGGATCCCGAGACTATGTCATGCTGATGAACTAACCATGAATGAATGCTTTGCAAGGTGAATGATGTAATTGGACCAAATGAAATGTTTATGTGATTTTGATGATTTCGACTTGCCACCCGGGGTGAAATCCCGAACATGCCTACGTACTTCCGTTTGAATGGAAGATCAAAGTCAACGTAGTTCGATAGGCCTTCTTTGAAGGGCTTTGAATGGGTATGCTTTATGCATGAGTGTGTATGCTTTGTGCATGATTTTGTGTATGCTTTGTGCATGTTTGTGTATGCTTTGTGCATGAGTGTGTGTATGCTTTGTGCATTTTGTTTAGGCATTTTGCCAAAGATTGATTGAGTTTTAGGCATGTTGCCAAAAATGTTGATTTTGAGGCATTTGTGCCAAAATGATTCATTTAAACGATTTGTCGCTCAAAATTGTTGATTTTAAGGCATTTGTGCCAAAATGGTTCATTTAAACGATTTGTCGTTTAAAAGATTGATTTTAAGGCCTTTGGCCAAAAATTGGTTCATTTTAAGGCATTTTGCCAAAAGATTGATTTTAAGCGATTTGTCGCTAAAAAAAAATGGTTAATCTCATTTATAAGCAATTTGTTTGCTAAAAATCGATTAGACCGTAGGCAATTAGTTGCCAAAATTGATTGATTAAATGTAGGCAATTTTGTTGCCAAAAAACGTGATTAAATGAGGCCGTTAGCCACAATTATTGATTAATTGGACTTAAGCCGGAATTGTTGAAAATAAGGCAGTTGAACCGTAGTTATTAATTAACTAGGCTCTTTAGCCAAAATTGTCGGATTTAAGCTTATTACCACGATTATTAATTAACCGGGCATTTAGCTTAAATTCATTTACTTGAGGCAATTTGTTTGCCTAATGATGACATGGATGCATTTATGCAGTTGTAGAATTATTAGGAGTAGAAGAGAAGCATGCATGAAGTGCTAAAATTAAATAGGCAGAATTTCGTTTACGTACCTGATTTAATCGGAAACCGCTTCTTAACTCCAGATTAAGCTCCTTGCTTGGGAATTAATTAATTTTAATTTGTTTAATTTTAGTGTTCAAATATCACAACAAAAATGCAATAAAAATTAAATTAAATGCAAAAAACGGTAAAGAAATCGCAAAGAGCGTGGGTGGGAGAAAGATCGTCCGTCAACACGGACAGGGGTGCCAAAAATAGGCTGAAAATGGTCTATTTATAGGCCATTTTCGAGTCCAGGGCGGTAGGTGCCGCCTGGCAGGGCGGCAGCTGCCGCCCAGGAGGCTGGGCGGCAGGTGCCGCCTGGAGGGGCGGCAGCTGCCGCCCGGCTGGGCGGCTGCTGCCGCCCGGGAGGCGGGGCGGCTGCTGCCGCCGTGTCCGGCGGCCGGCGCCGCCGTGTGCGGTGGGATCCCCCGTATTTCACTCCAGGGGCTTTTCCGGGAGTTCTGGACCTCCAAAAAATATTCCGGGACCTGTTCCGCGATCCTCGCGATATTCCGGACGTTTTAAGTACCATATTGGCATACTTTCAGTAAATGTCCAAAATGGCCTTCGGTCCGGCCGAACTGTTTGCAGTCCGGCATTGACACTGTAGAAAAGTCAAATTTACTGTAGCAAGGTCAAAATTTGAGTATTCACAGTTGCCCCCCACTGGCTATCATAAAAATGATTTATGAGAGCCAGTGGCCGTCTGAAGGAGCAAATTTTGAAGGCGAAACTCGGACCTTGGGCCAAATTGGGATTGTGGGGCCTTGGGCTGAGTTGTGAATTTTCGGACCCTAGGCCGAGTTTTGAATTTCGGGCCTTAGGCCGAATTGTGAATTTTCAGGCCTCTGCGGCCGAATGTGATTTTTCGGGCCTCTGTGCCTGAATGTGATTTTTCGGGCCTCTGTGGCCTGAATTGTGATTTTTCGGGCCTCTGGGGCCTAAATGTGATTTTTCGGGCCACTTTGGCCTGAATGTGATTCTTCGGGCCACTTTGGCCTGAATGTGATTCTTCGGGCCTCTGTGGCCTGAATGTGAATTTTCGGGCCTTTGGGGCCTGAATGTGAATTTTCGGGCCTCTTTGGCCTGAATGTGAATCTTCGGGCCACTTTGGCCTGAATGTGATTTTTCGGGCCTCTGCGGCCTGAATGTGATTTTTCGGGCCTCTGGGGCCTGATTGTGATTTTTCGGGCCACTTTGGCCTAAATGTGATTCTTCGGGCCACTTTGGCCTGAATTGTGATTTTTCGGGCCTCTGGGGCCTGATTGTGATTTTTCGGGCCACTTTGGCCTAAATGTGATTCTTCGGGCCACTTTGGCCTGAATGTGAATTTTCGGGCCTTTGGGGCCTGAATGTGAATTTTCGGGCCTCTTTGGCCTAAATGTGAATCTTCGGGCCACTTTGGCCTGAATGTGATTTTTCGGGCCTCTGCGGCCTGAATGTGATTTTTCGGGCCTCTGGGCCCTGAATGTGATTTTTCGGGCCTCTGTGGCCTGAATTGTGATTTTTCGGGCCTCTGGGGCCTGATTGTGATTTTTCGGGCCTCTGGGGCCTGATTGTGATTTTTCGGGCCACTTTGGCCTGAATGTGATTCTTCGGGCCACTTTGGCCTGAATGTGAATTTTGTGGGGGCCGTTGCCGCCGTTATTTGGTGGCAATTTGGCGGCCGCTGCCGCCTTCGTTCGGCGGCTGCTGCCGCCTTCATTCGGCGCATTTTTCTATAAAAACTTGTTTTGTTGGTTGCTTCTTCACTCATTCTCTCTTTTCTCTCTTCTCCTTTTGCAGCATGCATAGCTAGACTAGGAGTCTCTCCAAAGTTGAAAAGATCAATTTAGGGAGGTATGGTCTCTCTCCTATCATTACTCTCAAGGGGGTAGTAATCGACTGGAATTTTTTATGGGCCTGCATCAGACTTTGGGATCCTGAGTCCCATGTGTTCCGGTTCGGAGCCATGATGGAGGAGATGTGTCCTCTTTTTGAGGAATTTTGTGCTATCATAGGGAGCGATCCCAATGCCCCATTGGTCAGGCACGAAGTCAAGATTGGGTATGTTCGGTCGTTTGAAAACCTGTTTCAGTTCAGTCGACCTCAAGCTAGGGCTATGATTGTTGGTGATCAGAAAGCAATTCTGCTACCTCTGATTGATGAATTTTCAGAGGTCCGTTCAGATGACCCAGACCGGATGAGGCTGAGGATGCTGGCCTTGGTTTTTTGCTTATTAGCTGGTTCCTTGTTTAACAAGGACCCAGGCTTCGGGGACTCGCGACTCTGTCCTATGGTTCGACAGATGGAGGACATGGGTTGCATTGGTGGCATTGTGCTAGCAGAAACCATCAGGAGCCTTGACAGAGCTGCTCTAGGCTTCGAGGACTGGACAGTTTCCCCGATTATACTCCAGGTATTTTCCTCTCATCTTTTTTTTTTTTTTTTTTTTTTTTTCATCCCTTTGTAATAGAGAGGATCCATTACTCAGGTTTGGTTGAAGGACCACCTTCAAGTGGTTGCTGCTCCTACCCGTTTGCCTTACAACCCTTCTCAATATCGTATGCGGAGGTGTGAACACTCAAATTTTGAGGCTCAAAAGCCTGTTTTCTTCCGGACTGCGAACAGTCCGGCCGGACCGGAGGCCTTTCGGAAAGTTCATCGGAAATATGCCAATATGGTACTTGAAACGTCCGGAAAATTACGAGGATCTCGGAACTGGTCTCAGAATATTTTTTGGAGGTCCGGAACTCCCGGAAAAGCCCCCGGAATAAACCTGCCTGCCCCGGTGGCTCAGCCACCGGAGCTAGCCACCGAGCCGGCGGCCCATCCCGGCGGCTCAGCCGCCGGGAAGGCCGCCGACCCGGCGGCCTAGCCGCCGAAAGACCGGCGCTTGGCTGCGGGAAGGCCGCCGAGTCGGCGGCCCAGCCGCCGAGCCGGCGGCCCATCCCGGCGGCCCAGCCGCCGGGCAGGCCGCCGACGAACCGGCAGCCCGGCCGCCGGGCGGGCCGCCGAGACCCGGCGGCCCGACCGCTGAGATCCGGCGGCTCAGCCGGCGGCCCGGCCGCCGAGACTTGGCGGCCCGGCCGCCGGGCGGGCCGCCGAGCCGGCGGTCCATCCGGCGACCCAGCCACCGGAAACAGTCCGTTTTGCGCCTATAAATACAGGCCTCGGGCCTCTTTTTTTCCTCACTCAGTCTGTGTTGACGGACGCTCCTTCTCCCTCTCGCTCCTTGCGAATTCTTTACTGCTTTTTTGCATTTTAATTTAGCTTTTATTGCTTTCTTTCTTTGTTAAGTGGTCATTAAAATTAAATTAATTAATTTCCCTTAACGAGGAGCTTAACCTGGAGTTAAGAAGTGGCCGTCGACTAAATCAGGTACGCAAAACTAAACTCTGTTTTTTTTAATTTTAGCATTTCATGCATGCTTCTTTTCTACTCCTCTTAAATTCTATAACTGCATAAATGCATTCATATCATCCACAAGGCAAACAAATTGCCTCAATTAAATAAAATTAAGCTTAAATGCCTGGTTAATCAATAATCGTGGTATT